>NW_007737639.1:1997-49723 GCF_000696425.1 Galeopterus variegatus | reverse complement strand
CAGGGATTCTGCATTGGCAGGAAAGAATAGAGGCCACTGCCCCAGGGGGCAGGGGACAGACAAGGTCTGAAGACACCTATTTACGCTGGGTAGCAAGTTCCTCCTTTGTGACTGTTTTTTCCAATTCTGAATTTAATTCACTATAGGAGCATTTTTCTATTTTGCTCTAAAAACACTTGACCTTTCAGAGATGGCTTAGTTATCTCAGCACCAAAGCATCTAATGAGCAGTTCAAAAAAAGATCGAGTGTAAAAATCGGTACAGCAGCTTGAGGGAGTTAAAGGGGCTTGTCTCTGAAATGTTACCGCAGGGATTCTGCATTGGCAGGAAAGAATAGAGGCCACTGCCCCAGGGGGCAGGGGACAGACGGTCTGAAGACACCTATTTACGCTGGGTAGCAAGTTCCTCCTTTGTGACTATTTTTTCCAATTCTGAATTTAATTCACTATAGGAGCATTTTTCTATTTTGCTCTAAAAACACTTGACCTTTCAGAGATGGCTTAGTTATCTCAGCACCAAAGCATCTAATGAGCAGTTCAAAAAAAGATCGAGTGTAAAAATCGGCCTAACTGAAGTTGGGGTAATTTGGAGGTAAATTTGGAGTCTCTAAGTGAGGAAACAATTTAGAAATGTAAGTGAAGAAAAACCCAGAAGCATCTTTCTGACTCATCAGCAAGTGTGTGAGGACCTCCCAGAAGACAGCGAGTTTCCTGGCGCATGTGGGAGACTCACGAGGGCATCGATTGTGCCCAGACACGGGGCCAGGTTGCCTTTCCCCTGTAAAAATCATGCTTCTCCTTTGGTTGGGAGAAGGCCCATCCTCCAGACTGTATAGGCAAAGGCTGTGCTGAAGGAGAGATGCAAAAGGTTTAGGGTGGGGATGGTTCTGGAAAAACAGACTATGGTTGACCAGATGTCCCAGTTTGCTTGGGCTGAAGGTTTCCAGAGCACAGAGTTGTCACTGATCCTGGACCTGGAAGCCTTTGGTGGCCACATGCCTCTTCACGGCCTGGAACATAATGTTCTTTTCCCCGAAGTCCCAGGTACTCTTACCCCATGTGATGTTTCATAAGTATCTCAGGCGATGCTACAAGCCCCCAACCACATATTTGAGTATTTTGAACTCCTGTTTCCCTTAATGCTGTAGTAAAGTAAAATGTGACTTCGGACAACATTATAAATAAAAAAGGGCAGTGACGTGTTACTAACCTACAACAAGCCCGGCAGGTACATAGCTAGTTTTCGGTCACTTAAGTTCTACCTGAACGTCTGCGAAGACTGAGAAGCTACTGAAAAGGCAAAGACTACCTGCAAGAGGGGACTGACTTTACCTTAAACGCAAAGAAGTGATCTGTGTATTTCTCACCAAAGACAAATGAAGAACCAGCGTCGGTGTACTCCAGAAAAGTCTGAGTTAAAGAAAGAAAAAGAGAGGTCATGATGACCACTGAAGTGGTGGTTACTGTCACCAGGAACACTAGGCTCTGCAGAGGAGGGGGACCCAGCAGGCAGGCTGGATAGACTTGGAATGTGAATGTTCTCAGCTCCGTTCTCTCCAGTGAATGGCATGGGAGTGTATTTTTGAATTATTCCTGCACACGGATTTCCTGTTATTTCTGACATTCAGTCTGACTCTAGGTTGCTAAAGAATGAGCTGAGTGTGGTAATTAGTTCCAGCAAGCCATAGACGGCACAGAGGTGGCACCAGGTACCATTGGAGAAGAGGGAAACCCAGTTTTCTTCTTATGGAACCATCTTAGGAGCGTGACACCCCATGGGCAGTATGAGGGGAACAACAGGGTGGGGAGTGAGGCGATGGGAGACACGGGTAAGGGCGGCAGTAATATCAGTTATTCATCTAACTCATGCTATGGAATTAAAATTTGGGTCAGCTAATGCAGACAAATAAACCAATTTCTGACATGTCTTGAGAAGTACATACAAATGGTAAAAACCAGAAAAGCAAAGTGTTCTTCTGAACCAAACTTACCTGAACTTGTCTGCCCAGCCAGTTGAAAGCTATAAATCCAGGGTGGGTCCTTAGAATTAAGAACCCAAGAAGAAACTGTAACCCGATTCCCCAAAATATAGGTCTCCAGTAAACCTGTGCAGAAAAGATCAAGAGATATGTCTTATTAGGAAACTAATGCTGACCTTGGCATAAATGTCCAAAGGATCACTATTTCCTTGGAAGCATTCTCAGGTGTGGCCTGTGACCCACCTTGCTTGGTACTCCAGCACAGTCGTGAGCAGAGAATCCCTTGCTACAATCATGCCTTTAACTCAGGATTGCATTTTGTCTCCCTAAACCTGAGTTTGAAGCTTTCCGACCCGGCCAACTATGTAACCATTATGTATTGATAAATAACTTAGACACAAAGAGTAGTCCAAGAAGCACCATTAAAGGAGAAAGGGTCTGGTTATCCTCGTCATTCTGTGCATATTAGATACATACAATTATTCCCCCTATCTGGAGAATGAAAAGGCAGAACAGGATTTCTCTGTGTGTCCGAGCTTTGTTGATCTGACGATTTGTAAGCGGATTAGGTGAAGTTCTCCCCTCTTGAGGAGCTCTCATTTCACTGTGAAAGGAACTTACTAACTCTAGTGCAGACCCAGGATGTACAGCAATGACAGTATCTGCTGTTATTTTTGGTGCAGAGATGAGTGGCCTGAAAAGAACTGTGGGATCAGAGGCACAGAAATGGGGATATTCTCCCTGACAGGGCAAAAAATTTGGATCATGTTAGGTAAACTTGGTCTTTGATTAACGCTTTTCTTCTTGGGTCAGTCTTTTAGCCAATAAGGTCTTCCAGAGCTTGCCACTGTGAGTTATATTTGAGAGCTTCAGTGTCTCAAAAGTCTTGCCCATTTCATGGGTGACAGGATGACAGAGCAAGAATGAGAATCGGGTTTAATGTGAAAAAACAAAAAATAAAAAAAAACTGTATAAGGACAAAGTTTTGGAGTAAAAAAGCCCAAACTGCGAGTGGAACTTTGATAAACTGCAGGACCCAATCACAGAATATTAGATTAACTGGTCTAGGGAAATCTGGACCAAAATAGATGAGTTTTCTGTGTATGTGTGTTTGATGGGGGAGTGGGTACATGAGTGGAAATTGGACTTGACAGACAGAGAACGTCCCACTGCTTGTATAACTGGAAAATTACTGAGAATAAAACATGAGATAGTAAAATTATGCAAGTTCAGGAGGAAGGGCACCCTAGCTACCTTAAATAACTACAGCAAGGTAAAAAAAAAAACCTGAGTAATATTTGATTCTCTTACAATTATTATTTTGAGCAATTTACACATGGGAAAAAAAGAGGAAAAAATCTCCAAGAAGTCAATTTTATACTTACTTTGGTTGGGTGTTTGGAAAATAGAAATATCAGGATAATGTACATTACAAGCCCACCAAAGGACACCAGCTGCTGTTGGCCCAATTTGGCGGTGTCAAAGGTCAGCCAGAAAATAACCACCAGGATCAGTGAGATCCAGATCACCCTACAAGACAGGGAAGAAGGGCATTGGTGTCATTGTTGAGCTCACTTGAAAGCCATAATCAGGCCTAAACTAACCAGAAATACACTAGCAAGAGTAACACACACCGGAACCAGGAAATTGCCACCGATCCTTGTTGTTGAGGGCGTGAAGGCTAATAGCCAAAAAGTTAAGCAACGTGTCCATCGCACTCTGCAACCCTTGGTCCTGTTGTTAGTTCAGAGATAAATAAAGGGGTAGGGGAGAAAGGATGTCTGGAGAGGGGGGATCTGGTGATTGCTTTGACAGAGCTACTGGGATTCTTACCTCCTTTTGGAGGGATGGTTGAGGTGTTGCCTTTTTCCCTTTAAGGAAGAACTTGAAATGTGTTTTGTGCGGTTGGGAAACCTGACCAGAGCCTCGGAGAGCTAGATCAGACTTTAGACGGGTTTCTGACTCCCTTGGGGAGTCCAGCGGGCATGACAAACTGATTCACTGCTTGGATGGCAGGGCCAGAAAAGCCACTCTGTTGGGATTCCACAATCCTGGTTACGTAGGCCAAGGATGTGTGAAGTTTCCCAGTAGATCCGATGTGGGCCTCACTGGAGAGAACCCACCCTGAGTCCTACCCAGTAGGGCCACCTGGAGGGAGAGAAGGTCTCTCAGAGAGAGGCTGAGGGAAAAGCCCTGAGTGGTCACTGCAGGACATGGGGTCCTATAGGGAAGAGTGGACTTTTAATAATTCACAGGCCCTTCCTCCTTAGGAGGACAGCTTTGTGCCCAGAGCAGAAAGCCTCCCCCCCAGGTCAGAACTGTCCCAGCCCTGCCCTCTTTACTGGGTTTGAGGCTGGTAGAGGATCAGGTAACAGGAAGAGGAAATGTAAGCCCCAGCCAGGGAGGAGGGATGGCACACTTGGACAAGTTCTTATTTTTCGTTATTTATGTAACAAGACATTCTTAATATTAAAAATATGTCTGTGACCATCGGGCTGTTAACTAAGAGTGAGCAGAATGGTTATGGGCTTTGGCATTTTTATACAAAGTATGGGGCATGGGCCGGCCCCATGGCTCACTCAGGAGAGTGCGGCGCTGGGCGCTGGGCGCTGAGACCGCAGGTTCGGATCCTATATAGGGATGGCCGGTGCGCTCACTGGCTGAGCGCGGTGCAGACGGCAGAGAGCTCCCACTACCTATCCCATGTGGTGAATGAAAAAAATTAAGCTGTATTTTGATCACAGTTCACGAGTTATGATTTTAACATACTGGTTACACAAAAAGTCAAGTGCTAATGGCCCTTGACATCAAAGCAATTTTTATTTTATTTTAATTTTTTTTAAGCAATTAAAAAACCTTATGCTTTTAATGAGCAAAAGGCATGGAGAGTAATTAGGGGAAAAGAAAGCCTAATTGAAAAACTTATTTGGATTTACTACTCAATAAAGAAATGCTAATAATGAGAAACAAGTTGACCTAAATTAATTGGAGATGGATATAAAGATTTATGTTCATCATAACGTTTAAAATAGCAAAAAAATTGTAAGTAAAAATGGTCAACAGTAGAGGAAACATAAATTAAAAAAATGAATTCAAGATTGGAGCTGGCCAGTTAGCTCAGTTGGTTAGAGAACAGCCAAGGATTCAGGATCAATTCTCCCTGCACTCGTTGGCCACCAAAAAAAAAAAAAAAATTGAATGTCTTTTGATCCCTATTTTGTAAATACATTTTAAAGACATTATGCATAACTTCCATAAGTAGAAAAAAAAATGAAAACTCCTTGCAAACATGTTGCTAGCAATCTCTTCTTTTTGTATATATATAAATCAGTTCCTAATAAACAGGTACTGAGATTGGATGGCATTTGTGCTGTTGTTCCCTATCCTGTGCCAGGATAGACATTACCAATTGGTCACGATGCCCTTCCACTTACAAATCAGAGGGAGAGCTAAAGCCATCCTTGCTATGACTAAACCCTTGCACAGTTCTGTACTCCTGCTTCTTGATATGTAGGTATGTAGGTGTCTGTAATACAGCACATGGAAGGTTATTAGATTAACATCTTTTAGACAACATTTAATAGCACCTAAAATTAAAGCAGTTTGTAGGGACATTTGAACACACCTCTAATGAGTCATTGCCTCATCTAGGTCCTGATTTCTTGTTTGTAAAATGAAGGCGTTACAGCAGATTACTCCCTAGGTTGTTTCTAGCTTCAGTATCCCATAAAAGGAAGCGATTTCAGAACAAACTTTTGGGACAGTGTTGGGAAAGATGAACATCCCTTTCAACTGCAGTAAGAGAACTGATTGCCTTTACCACTTCAGCCAGAACCAGTGGCCGTTCAGAAGCCTTCTGCTGGGAGACAGGAACTCATCAATTTGATGCTCATATCTGGCCATCAAGTGGTCCCAGACAGCAAAGAAGACGGCCGTCACAGTGATCACAAAGAGAGGAAGGGCTCTGTGGAAGTTCAGCGCACAGGCTGCGATCACCAAGGCCAGGTAACCTATCCAGGAGGCAAAAGTAGACACTGAGCATCACCAGCATCAGCTGGACACCACCCTCCAGCCTCAATCTGGCTCAGGACAGGGGAGGTTTAATCAAAACCACCGAATAGAGAAGTGCTTTCGATATGGGTATTGGCTTCTCTGACAGGGGTTTTGGGTTTTTTTTCAAAGCAAGTCCTTAAAGTTCTCACCATGAATGCCAGGAGGACAGGGTGCTAGGTCTTTTTTCTTACTGGACCTTCTGAGTTCTTGAATCTCGATGCTTGATCACTGGGTCTCTCACTTCATACTAACTACTTTTCGCCTAGCATTCAGACTCAGCAGGTGAGATACTATCAGAGAAATGCCATGTGTTGAAGCAACCACCTGCAAAGGTATTGATTCTTCCAGTTTGCAGCTCAGATTTGGCCTGAGCTTGAGTAGGGAAAGAGATCTACCAACAGTCTCTATGTGCCACAGAATCTCTAAGGAAAGGGGCTGGGAGCAATTACCAAAGGTAGCTGCTTTTGAAGAGAAGATTCTTGGATAAGAACGAGGTTTACTATTCTTAAAGGTCAGCAAGGAACCAATCTGCAGGTTAAACCTGGCCTGCCACTTGTATTTGTAGGTGGTAAGTACAATTATATTTGTATTCCACAAATAAAATCGTACTGGGACACAGCCATGCCCATCTGCTTGTGTACTGTCCATAGCTCCACTTTTAACCACAATGGTAGAGTTACATAGTTTTGCCTTTATGCCTAAAATACTGCAAAACCTAAAATACTATCTGATCCAGCACAGAGAACCCTAACTCTGACCGACTCGGGAGATCTCTTCTGATAGGTGGAAACAAAGTTCCTCAGAGAGGCAGGATTTAAATCAAACTTAAGTAAGCATTTAGGAAATAAACAAATACTGTAGTGCTACGACAGAGTAGCAGACAGTCCTGGACTAGGAATCGGAAGCTGAAATTGTCAGTGACCACTGTTCCTCACTAGCTGAGGGAAGTCACTTCTCTAAGCTTCATTTTCTTGGTCTGAAAAAGAAAGATAATAATCTTGCCTCTCTTACTTTATGGGACTGTGAGGACTTGAAATACCTTCAGGATACTACAAGGTAAGAGCAACAGTTGGGATTTAAAGTGGATTGGGTTTGGAGAAATCAATTGCTATTGATTGACATTGAGAAGATGAATTAACTACTTTTGTCTGGACTGGAGCAATTAGTTGGTAATTTACACTTTTAATTAGAAAACTGTCCTGGGTGAATTTAAAGCTAGATATTGACTTCCCAGGGCATCAGCAGTTTGAACTGACGAAACCAATCATTCTAGAGCTCCATTAATTTTTCTGAAAAAGATGTTGGGGATAGGTGGATGGGTGGTGGTCATGACGTCCAATAAGTCATAATAAATGTTGAAAATTAGGTGGGGATAAAACAAAGTGGTAAAACCAAATAAGAGGTGTGTGTGCAAATATGTACAAGTAAATGTTAATACGATAATAAAAAAGAGGTGGGTGTGGTTATTCCTCTGGTTTAAAACCTATACCCTTTTTGATGCATCTCTTGGTCATCTTCCATGTCTTCTTTGTTTCTTGGAGAATCCTGCTCTATAGTGACCTGTTCTTCGTCCTGGAAATCAAACATTGGAGCAGAGACGGAATGAGAATCTTGGGCAAAGTGGATCCTGGTCTCCTTCGCTTATAATTCTGGCAAAGAACTTTCAATAGGTCCTTTTAAATTATTATGCAAGAAGATGGCTCCTATTATCTACTGCACAGACATTTTTTCCTCAGGATCACTTATCTCTCCCCTTTCCTTGCAAAGGGGCGGTTGGTGTTTCCTCTTTTTCTTAATGGAACAGGCTCATATTTCTGCTTTTTGCTCCTGTCTGTCTTGTAATCACTCAACCCCAGCTCTGTTTTCAGTGTTGAATGAAGTTAAAACCAGAGGCTGCACAAATCTCCCTTTGTATTGTGCCAGCCCCAGTTTCCAAGGGACTGAGACCAAAGCTGGTTGTATTTTCCGGGCAGCCTGCAGCTTGGTCTGCAGATATGAACACTGGCTTGGAACCTCCAGAGCTGATGAACTAGGATGCCATTGGTTGGGCTAATGGGGACTATTTCCCTTACTCAGCTAGCCCTTGCTCTAAGGGAAGACCTGGGCCATCTGTCATGGACAGTCTTTCCAGGTACAGTTTGAGCTCCCAAATGTCCATGAGCCATCCTGTTCTCAGGATGGCAGAGAATTTCCTGCCTCTCCCCACTCTGCAAACGCCTAACTAAGAGGGCTGGGGAGGGGGTGCACAGGTGTGGAGCGGTTCTGAACTGTTCTAAGAGGTGCCAAATCCCAGCTTTCGTTTTGTCATATCCCACGTGGCCTTTGATTCTCTTTAACAAAAATCATAGACATAAATCATTAGCATATTTCTGAGCTGAAAGGATCCTCAAATATCACACAGTCCTTTGGTGCCAAGCTCCGTTACACTTCTGACTCAGATTACCTTTGTTTTCTGGGCTGGACCCCAGGAACTAGGAAGGAGGTAGGAGAACGGGGAGAGAGACCAGCTGAGTCCCAGCTGCAGTGCTGAGGACAGGGGCACAGATGACTCTTACTCATTCTTTCCCTTTAACACTCAGCTCGGCCAGTAGTCAATGTTTGTAAATATTTGATGTAAATGATCACAATGATTACTTTCTTACAGTGGAAGTGCCCCAGGCTACCTACTGTCAGTAAAATATCTAGCATTACTATTGCTTTCTTTTCTTTTTTCAGTCCTTTCTCATCTTTTAACGACAAAAACAACAAAAGCCCGTCGACCACACAGTCACGGGACACCTGCCCCTGGTCCTTCGTCTCACAGCCAGACCACTGGGAAGAGGTGCCCTTTCCTGTGCCCACTCCCACACCTGCTCACTTCTCAGCCCACTCGTCGACCACACAGTCACGGGACACCTGCCCCTGGTCCTTCGTCTCACAGCCAGACCACTGGAAGAGGTGCCCTTTCCTGTGCCCACTCCCACACCTGCTCACTTCTCAGCCCACCGCGGTGCGGCTTCTACTGCTGGCTTCTGCCAAGGCTGCCCAAGGCCCACTGTTGCCAAATCCAGCAGTCTTCACATTCCTGTGCACAGTTGTAAAACATCTAAAATTTTTTTGTTTTGTTTTTTATGAGATAATTTTTTAAGAAATATACTTTTTTTAGAGAGAAGTTTTAGGTTCACAGCAAAATTGAGGTGAAAGTACGGAGAGTTTGTCCCTTACATCACACGTGCACAGCCCCCCCACTGTCTACACCCCCACTAGAGTGGCACATTCGTTACAAGGATGAACCTTCAGTGACACACCATCATCACCCAAAGTCCTCAGTTTACATTAGGTTCACGCTTGGTATTGTGCATTCTAGAGGCTTGGACAAGTGTGTAATGACATGTATCTACCCCTGTAGTATCATAGTTTCACTGGCCTAAAAATCCTCCTGTTCGTGCCTTCTTCTCCCCTGATCCCGGGAAACCACTGATCTTTTTCCTGTCTCTATAGTTTTGCCTTTTCCAGAATGTCATATAGCTGGAATCATACAGTATGTGGCCTTTTTGGATTGGCCTCTTCCACTCAATAATATGCACTTAAGGTCTCTCCATGTCTTTCCATGGCTTCATAGTTCATTTTGTTTTAGTGCTGAAAACACTGCATCGTGTGGACGTGCCACCGCTTACCTATCCATTCACCTACTGAAGGACTTCTTGGGCTTCCAAGTTTTGGCAGTTATGAATAAAACTTCTATCAATATCTGTGTACAAGTTTTTACGTGGACGTAAGTATTGTTTTCTTTTTTGTTTGTTGAATAATATTTAGTAACATCAACACTTTTTGCAACATATCATGTGAAATAGACAGTTACCAAGTAATATGGATAGCTCAATCCCAACATGGATGGCACAGGCCTGTGGGCATGTGTTGGCAATAAAAAAGGCTAAGTTCCAAGATTTTAGGCACCAAATTTTTCCTTGAATTACAGGTCTTTTCTTTTTTGTCTTCCAAATGTTGCTGCAATAATTTTCCAAATTTTCTACTTTAAAATATTATTCTTTTATCATGAGAAAACTCCTCGCAAATGGCACAATAGTATGCTTAGAATCACTTTTTATAAGATGATCTACATGGGTAATTTGCTCACTTTTTTAGCAGCAGAAGGCTTTCTTTAAATGAAATCCTACCCTGAATTCAATATATAAATGAAATAAAACAGAGCTCCTCAGACTGGTGGTAAACTTAGGTGCCACTAAGGAACCCTGGTAGAACCATATTAGAGCCTTTCTCGTGTCTGCCTCATTTACCTTAAAGTCCATATGCTTCTGTTTAAGCCAGTGCTTTTGCCTTGGGATGTAGCTTGGAATCCATAATAGAAAGCCTGGGTACTCTTCCCATCAGGGAAACTTGAGGACAGGTGTACAAAAACAAAATCTGTGTTTGGGCATGTGTGTTTTCATCAGGGCTCGGCCTTATGCACTCTAATCACCATTTAATTCATTCCACTGAGTGCCTGCTGACTGCCACTCTTTCTGTCCCCAGCCGTCAGGTGCCTGGCATGCAGCGGTCACCGTGGTACCAGAGTTGCCCCACCACTGTCCAGCCGTACCTGCTTGGTGTTTACGTGCTCCCTGCTTTGCACGCCTCTACTCCTTATTGAGTTGTTTCCTGATGTGTTCTGGTTTTCAAGAAAGTTGTCTTCATTCTAAAAAAAAAAGTACAGATTGCGAAACTAAAATGTCAGTGCCAAAAATTGAACATTCTCCAATGAATGATACCTGGAAGAATTTTGAAGTATGAGCCAGGCAAAGACTAGGTGTTAAGACGAGGCATTTGATTCAGGAAACAGCCAATGAACCTTGAGCTCATACAGAAACACAGATAATTTTTGCTTTGTTTTGTTCTGATAGAAAAGATTGGTGTTGGTGTTGTTCAATTAAGGGAGACAGGAAGGAAGGCAGTTGCCAGGTAACTGTCTAACAAGCAGAGCCGCCACGAGGGGCAGGTTTCCACTGTCCTTTCTATCCCATCACACAGGTTTTCAACTTCAAAAATGAAACGAAATGTAGTAAATCATAGGCTGGATAATTTTCATCTTATATGTTGGATTTAAGAGATGTTGAAATGTGTTTTGTTTGGTTTAAAGCAATCTCTAGTAGTAACGAACATAAGAAAAATGCCTTCTTTTGTGAGGCTGTCTTGATTTTACTTTAAAGAACGGAGTAAGGTTTGCTCTTGGTGAATTATTCTGACCCCTCAGCGGCTGTTTCCAGATGTGACAAACACCTGGCTTGTTTCTCTTTCATCTTTTTTGAGGTGACTAATCTTCCCCCATCTTGTTCCAACTTGACTTTTTCTAGACTAAGTCAGGAAATGTCCCTGCTACCCAATGGCTGTGACCTTGTCTTTGAAAAAAGACCAAGTGGATGACTTGAGATCTCTGGCTGGCCCTAGAATATAGAATACACAGTAATTCCAAGTTGTGTTATATTTTCCAATTACTGAAACACAACGGCCTTACGGCACACACGTGACTGATGCACACAGGTATTGTCACCATCCTTCCTTTCTGTGTTACGGTTGTTTATATCTTCCTTTAGCGCAGTTCCCTGCGCATAGCAGACACCAACAATTATTGTTGAATTAATGAACCTGGTGATTTTAATGTTGCACGAGGGCAGCGATGTAGTGCTCTGGTACTTGGTGTAAAAATTGCAGTATGAAAGGAGAATATAGATCGTATGGGAGATGGCCAAATGTTGCTAATGGCTGAAGGCGGCCGATGGGTGCGTAGGACTCATTCTACTATTTTCTTACTTTGATGGATGCTTAAATTTTCCTCAATATTAAGTTAAAAAAAAAAAAACAACCAAGCATGAGTTGGTGGAATAACAGGACGCAGGTCACTGAGGGCTAGTCCTCAGGGTCCCTAATGACATGTGTGACACTGAGCAGGTCCCATGTTTGGAAGCCTCAGCACCCCTGTCCATACAGCACAGTTTTGATTTGGTGTTCCTGTGGGCCTTTCCAGAACCCCGACATTTTCTGGTTCCTTTAGGAGCTTCAGCTTCTTGATGCTGATTATTCCTGCCACCTGGCGGCAGGATTGGAAACGTACTCGTGGAGCACAAGGACGGATCCTGCCTTTTAAAGCTAACAAGGACTGGCTGGTTAGCTGCGTGGTGCTGATAACTCCAAGGCCCAGGGTTGCAGCCCTATACTAGCCAGCCATCCCCCGCACCCGAAAAAAAAAAAGAAGATAGTGGAGGGGGTGTGTGTGTTTTGGGGGGTAGAGTTGGCACTCCTTTAAATGGCGACAGGAGCACCTCTGAACGTATTTTTTTGCTGTGTAATGGGATTGTTATGCCCCCAGCAGAGTACACACCTCGGTTTCTTCACATTTTCAGGAAGAACAATACCTCCCACTTGAGAATTTCCGACGAAAATACTGGGGTCATTGTGGGTGTTGATTGGTGCCTGGCAAATGACCCGACACCTGTTTTCCTGCCTCTTTTCAAATCGAAGTCACAGGGCTGTAATAGGGGACCCATAATTACTTCTTAGCCCATTGTTTCTTTCCATCTATTTAGCAATTCAGATTACTAGACACCTTTGTATACCTAAAACCTACAACCACAATAGAGCAAAACCTATCACTGCACCGAATGGGTAAGAAAGTCATGGGACTTGTGTACGAGATTTCCAGGCACTGTGCAGCATGTTCTAATTGACCTCTCTAGTTAGCTTTAGTTAAGTGTGCTAAGGGGGGATGGCTCTGACTTGAGCCCCCTTTGAAGGGCAGATCCTTGCAGCCAGGAGTACACTGTGCCTGGGGTTTGCTTCTTCCTTGTTTCTTTGACCTTATTCTTTCTATGCTTCTTGAGTGACTACAGGTTCGCAGTGGCTGTTGCAGGGAGGTACAGATGGACAGATGGACAGAGGTCTTTCTGTTAAGTTCTTCCTCTCATTCAGTTTCTGAACCATATTATAACTTCTTGAACACTAGAAATTATTAAAATTACTCCCTTGCCCCCTTCTTTGTGGTATCCCTTTTCAAAAACTTCTACTGACACGTGACCATCTAGAAAAAAGGCCACATTTCTGAGCTGCTCTTTTCCTCTACCTTGCTGTCTGGCGTGTGGAAGGTTCCATCTGGGCCGCGAACACAAGGGCCGCCTCTAGTCATGGCAGAGTGTGAGCTGGGGGAAGCTTGGCGCTTGGAAACCTTGAACAGCATACTCACACCAACTCCACGCCAACCCCGCTCTACCCACCTTCCCACTTTTACCTGGAGGAAACCAACTTCTCCCTTATGATTTTTGCTTTTATTTTGCATAGAATGATACAGTCTTTAGTAGGTAGAAGACACTGCATTAAACCCTTTACAAAGTTTTGTATTTGATCCTCAGAGGCATGAGGCGGGTACAGTGATCCTCATTTTTACAAATGAGGAAACAGGCAAAGATAAATAAATCACTTGATAAGCATTGCACAGGCTGAGGTGGGATTTGAACTCAGACTGTCCATCCCCAGACAATGTTGTGCCTGTAGAGTTGGACCCTTTGGGACTTGCGAATATCAAAACACATAGTAATATGTCTACAGATTAAATTCCAATTTAGAAAAACTGATTTGAACTTTAAATATTAAAAGACAAGAGTGCAGATGGAGAGAACAAATCTATGGTTATTAGAGGGGGGAGGGGGAGGGGAAGAAGGGAGGGAGGGGGGATTGGATAAAAGAAGGGCACACGGAATAAGTATGATTTGTAACAATGAATACGCGGATAGAAAACAAGTTTTAAAAAAGAAAGACAAGGGCTGACCCCGTGGCTCACTCGGGAGAGTGCGGCGCTGGGAGCGCAGCAGGGCTCCCACCGCGGGTTTGGATCCTATATAGGGATGGCCAGTGCGCTCACTGGCTGAGTGCAGTGCGGGCGACACCAAGCCAAGGGTTCTGATCCCCCTACCAGTCACAAAAAAAAAAAAAACAAAAGAAAGAAAGACAAGAGTGGAAATAATAGACATATTGAAAGTTCTAGAAATGCTGCAGCCGCTTTTAAACTGCATTGGGTGGTTGTTTCTCCAGCCAGAATAGTGGTCCTTCCCACTGTGTACACTGGTTTTGTGTTAAGTGGACTCTGTCTTTATATAACACGAGTGGACACTGCTGCATTTGTGGACATGCCTTGTCTTCGTGGTCTCTTTCTCCCACCACACTCTGACCGCACAAAACGGCTTCCGTCTCTCAGCTCTCGTGGCTGCGGTTTCTCTGCTGCAGGTCACTGTGCCAGGGAAGACCCTCTTCTTTATAGAGCCTGCTCTGGCCTGGTTGCCCTGTCTGTCTGAGTGGCCTTGCTGAGGGGCACAGCCTGGCTTTGAGGCCTGAGGCAAGAATGGAAACCTCGACTACCCAGGAGACCTTTCTCCTGACATTTGGTGGGACATAGATCATGTAGGTTTATGAAAGATGGGATTGCCCAGCAGTCAAATGTGATGTTGACAAGGACCCTGAGGAGTCTCCATGGAGATCTTTAAATGACTCTGGAGCCTGACACATTATAGTGAGCTCTGTGAAGTGTCTGAAAATATGACTTGACTGGAAGGTTTTACACTATCAGCTCAGATTTAGATTGGTGACCAAAGTTGCTTATTTTGTTTTCTACCTTTCTTTCTATCTCACTATCTGTCTATCTGTCTATCATCCGATTTCCACATCTCTGCACACCTTTAAAGCAGTTCTCCCAGGAGCAGTCAGTGTGGTGCATCCTGAGAAGCAGGGGGGCCTTAAATGCTGTCATGGATCCCCGTGCCTGGGACAAAAATGAGACTATGTCACCTGAACTTGGGACTGTGCAAATCTGTAAATCTGTATTTTACCCACTGGACTCTAGGCTGAGACCTGGGACAAAAATGAGACTATGTCACCTGAACTTGGGACTGTGCAAATCTGTAAATCTGTAGTTTACCCACTGGACTCTAGGCTGAGGAGGATACTGTGTCCCCATTCTCTGCTGAATACTATATGCACAGCCCAGTGCCAGACATAGAGGTGCCCAATAACTGAATAAATGGAAAAGATGTTTCTAGAGGGTGTTGAGCTTTATAGTAGCACCTGAAATGGTATCTGTACAACCGAGTAGAAACCACATGGTATGAAACTGCTTTCTCTACTTCTCTAAGAAGGTTCCCTTATATTCTAATATTCTAATCCTTACAGGCCCAAATGAAGGCGTCGTAAGTATATCTCCAATTTCTGTTGTTTTTCTGAGTTTCTTCAAGCGATGTAACCTTTCTGTATCCATTTTTCTGAATATGGAATGAATAGGCTAGAACAAATGCCTCAAATGGTAACTTAAAATTCCAAAATGCAATATAAATAGGTCACAGGAAGTGGAATTAAATAAATCTTAGGACCATTGTTTTTTTTGGAAAATTGATAAATTATCTGTATTAATTGGAGTTGTGTTGTGATTAAAAGCTTGGCATCTGTGGTCATAGCGGGGTTCAAATTCAGGCTTAATTTCTTGAGGCCTCATAACCCGTATATGGGAGTGGTAGCAGGACCTACCTGGTGGGTTGTGTGGTGCGTCCAGTGCCATGCATGGTAAGTGCTCGTTGGCTTTGATGTTAATTTTATAGTTACTTTGCTTCTCACTTGCCTGCTCTGGATCATTTATAGACATGTCCTTTATTGTTGAAATCTGGCTTATAAAAGCCAACATCCATTTAGTGAATCTGATCTTTCTGAATTGTTTGAGATCAACCCCCCCCCTTTATTTTTTTTACTTTTACAACCTACAGATATCAATATGGATTGAATTGTGTCCCCCAAGTTTTATGTATTAGAAACTTAGACCCCACTGTGACTGTTAAGAGGATGTTACTTTTATGGTAATTGAAAGGTGGGGCCTTGGAGAGGTGCTTAGATTCTGAGGACCATGCTTTAATGGCTGGATTAATAATGGTGGCCATGGGCATGGTTCTGAGGGCTTTAAAAGGAGAGAACGTGAGAGTCTCTCTCTGCTTCTGCCATCTTGCAATGCGATACCCTGTATTGCTGAAGCCATCACTAAGGAAGGCCTACACCAGATGTGTTCCCTAGACTTTGGACTTCCCAGCCTCCAAAACTGTAAGCAATAAATTTTGTTTTCTTATAAATTACCTAGTTCTGGGTATTTTGTTATAAGCAACAGAAATGGACTAATACAGATGTCAAGTGTTTTAAAGCCATTTCTTTATATTGTCTTCTGATTGCATGGGCATTGCCTAGAAATGATTGCATTTTCAAAGACAGCACTCTGGAAGCCTTTGATCTTTACCTACTCTTCTTGACC
Source organism: Galeopterus variegatus (assembly GCF_000696425.1). Lineage (NCBI taxonomy): Eukaryota > Metazoa > Chordata > Mammalia > Dermoptera > Cynocephalidae > Galeopterus > Galeopterus variegatus. Next base: position 33,386 of record NW_007737639.1, on the reverse strand, counting down.
CTCTTGGCTCATGTAACCTTCAGGCTCAAGTCTTGTGTTTGTGTAATCCTTAAGGTGAGTTAATGGGCACTAACTTGCCCGTTCCTCTGGAGATGTTCCTGGCTTTCTTGCCTGCTTGTGTGAGTTCACAGGCTGGGTCAGGAACAGCAGCACTTGAGGAGGGACCCACAGGACCAGCCTGGGGCTAGCTGCCACAAGTCCCTGGCACCATTCTCTGCTACCTCTGAATGCCGAGGGAGGTCAGAACTGGGGGCCAGGAGTCAGGCTTCTGTGCACTGCTGCAAGCGGGTAGCACTGGAAGTGCCTGTGGCTTCAGAACACTGGCAACATTCTCCCTGGGGACCTTTGCAAGCCGGGGTGGAAGAAACCCCTAAGAATAGAAATATCACGAGTAGGGGAAAGAGGTGTAGTTCTGTGCCCAAAGGATAAAAATTAAAGGAAGGTTTGTAGTCATCAGATTAAAAACATGTTGAACCATGCAAGTACTAACAGAATATGGTTTCCACGAGCTTTTGAGTCTTAAATGTACTTAATAAACCTTTGAAACAACTCCAGGGATTATGATTCCAGAACAAATTATAAACATGTAACCCCTGACAACGTAGGAAAGGTCATGAGAACACTACGTGAATGGGAAGGGAACGCAAGCGTAGAAGGTAGGGAAGTTGACCAACTTCCTCATCTTCTAGCTTCTGAGCACCACGAGAGATCGTCAGTAGCAGCATAAGATTGAAGGTAAACATTAAAGTGAAGTGGTAGAGAAGGAAAGAAAATAACAGGCGGTGGAAAAGATAATTTTGTGATTACTTATAGTCTTAAGCTAGTTATAAAAGAAATCATTAAAACAAAACAAAAAAGCCTTCAGAAGAAACCAAACAAAAATTAAAAACATGAAAACCATTACAGTAAAAGGATTTTTGTGAAAGCACAACATAAAATATAATGACAGGAGCTAAGAACAGCCAAACATACTCAGCAAATCAATTAGTGGACTAGATTGAATCAAATGGAACAAGAAACAAAACCCAACTATATACTGAAAATGACTCAGTGACTCATTAAGGTAAGAAAAATGCAGTGGGCATGATCCTAATAGACCATGGGTGAACTTAGGACGAAAAAAGGAATTAATGTATCCCGAGAAGCAATGGTCAGGGTTTAGTCTCACTCTCTGAGAAGCCTGATTATCCGTTTACGAATGGCACAGATTAGCAAAAGAAATATAGGCAGAAATATATGAGGTTCTCTTATGCTTAATAATGTTTCAGCCTGGTTCTAATTTCCTGTTACTGTTTCTTGCTATTGTTTCTTTTTCTGACTTAGGCTGATTTGTTTGAATAGAGGAAGACACTCCCATAACTTCTACCATACATTTAGGAAGGAGAAGACCAGAGACGTCTGAGGTCACCCATGGAGAAACTGGTCCTGAGAGCAGTAATGTGACAACACCTGCCCTCGTCTCTCTGTGCCAGCCACATACAATGTTACTCAACATCTTCCTCCCTTGATTCCCTAATATTTGCATTGTTAGCAATTTTTTTTTTTTTTTTTTTTTAAAAGATGACCGGTAAGGGGATCTTAACCCTTGACTTGGTGTTGTCAGCACCACGCTCAGCCAGTGAGCGAACTGGCCATCCCTATATGGGATCCGAACCCGTGGCCTTGGTGTTATCAGCACCGCACTCTCCCGAGTGAGCCACGGGCTGGCCTAGCAATTTTTTATTGCCCTGAAGCCGAGAATTCATAGATCAACATCCTTTACCCTCCAATTAAAATCCCATCTTCTGTTTGCACTGACTGCTTCCATTTTCTTGCCTTATACAGTATTTACTCATCAGCTCATTCCAGTCCCAGTTTAGCTTCTACTCCTACTGCTCCACGAAAATCATGCCTGCAAGAGTCAATGGTTCCCGTGCCCTGAAACCCAGTTTTCATTATGCACATTGGACCACTTCCTGTTTAAAATACTGTGACACCATGCTGCTGCGACACCCCACTGCTGCTGCTGCCACACCCCGCTGCTGCAACCCCCCCCTGCTGCTGCTGCCACACCCCACTGCTGCAACACCCCGCTGCTGCTGCTGCCACACCCCGCTGCTGCAACACCCCACTGCTGCTGCTGCCACACCCCACTGCTGCAACACCCCGCTGCTGTGACACCCCACTGCTGCTGCTGCTGCTGCGACACCCCGCTGCTGCGACACCACACTTGGCTGGTTTCCTCCTACCACCTGCACTGCTCTTCTCCCTTTCCTGTGCCATATTAGCCTTCTCTGCTCTACAGTTCCCTGGGGCCTGTCCTGGGCATTCTTATTCATTCCTCCCACAAATACTTATTGTGTACCTACTATGGGATGGACGCTATGCTGGGTGCTGTGGATTGCATATACGGTTTCTGTACTCAGGAAGTTTAGAAGAAAAGCTGTCAACCATAGATTATACAACTGATTAATTATAGTTGTGATAAGGAGTACTAAAAGTTCAAGATGCTTCTTCTACAGGTTAATTGGAATGAACTTGATTGTGTCCAAAATTCTGAAGATACAACCTGTTTAGTCATAGGGAACTGGAAATGCTTTCACCAGCAAAATCTCTTCCTATAGGCAAGAAAAAAAGTAAACAGGTGTGTACTCCCTTTGAATCTATCAGTTGAAACTGAGATTCTCCTTACTCTCGGTTCCTTCTCTGGTTTGTTTTTAATAGGCAAATCCCCGGTCTGTCTGAAGGGATCAAAATTCAACCTACAAGGTGATTAAGATTGTTTTTTTATGGAAATGCTTTCACCATGGGCATACCAGGCCAACGGCGGGAAGCCCTTCTCTGTTAGAGCTCATGATCCTCAAAGTTTGAGAGATTAAGAAACGTTATATTCTGTATATTGTTTATGGCACACAAAAAGATATGAAGAACGTAACAACACCTGTCTATGAAGCAATTTGGTTAGATAGGTCACGAAATGACCTATTTCTAAAATTAAGAACAGGAAACATGGCTTCAGTTCCTTATTAAAGTCTGTTATAGGAATAAGAATGAGGAGGAGGAAGAAAGAAGAGATAAGGTAGAGTAATGGGACATGGACGTTGTTGTCATCTTGTAACTTCATCTTGGAATATCTTCAGTAGCCCCTAAACTATTCAAAATCATGTTTTGCTTATGCAGTCATTGGCTTAGCAGCAGGTATCACAATTTGGGATCTTCCTACCCGTCCAGTGAAATTGACCTCAATTGTACATTTGGAAAAAAGTTGCTTTTTGGTGGTTTCTAAAATTACCTTAGTCATTAAGCTCTTTTGTCCAAACAATATGTAAATGTCAATTAATTAGAAACACATGGAATGCAGTATATAAAACATTTCTTAAGAAATGCAGTTGTCTAAATAGGAAAAAGATCAGAATGACCCCAAATATTTGAAAAATAACATTAGAAAGTCCTTTGATGAGACACAGATGTTAAGAGCCAAGCTCTCCTGGGCTGGCAGGGACCTGAGGGACTTGAGATTTTGCATGTTGCTGACGTGGTGACAATTCAAACTGCATGTTGGCAACTTCCATAGTCTTCATCAATGGGTTCTAATATTTGCTATAGGACCAGGCAGATTTCACACCTGGATTTCAAGATTTGGTTTGGTGTACCAGAACAGCAACCCAAACTAAATGGTTTGATTAATAGCTGCAGACATTCGAGCATTTGCTAAGCACCAGTGCTTTGCATTAATTCCCCAATAGTCCTCTGATGCGACGTACTAGTGTACCTGTTTTTGATGAGGAAACAGGTACAGAGAAGTTAGGTAACTTGCCTAAATGGTGGGCCTGGTAGATCCAGCCGTCTGACTCTGAAGCCTCAACTCTTCTCCTTCCTATAAAGACTCAGTATGTAGTTTTCAGCCCCCGCCTGTGACCGCCCCAACCCCTCTGCATCTCGTCCGGCCTTCTCAGGAGCCCATCGCTTTCCTCCCTCTCCCGCTCCCTCCTTAGCAGAGGCCCCTTGTTATTTCAGCCAACGTCTAGGCCACTCACAATACACTCAGTACTTGCAGCCTTACAGGCACCTCCTACCCCCACCTGAGCTTTCTAAATTCTTCCTCCCCCACGTCTTTCTTCCTCTTCTCTGACCTAAAGACGTCATGCTTTGCAGGGGAACAAGGATGTGGTGATACGGGCCAGCAGGAAGCCTAACATTTGCTGGTTCCTGGAAAAGTCTTTGGGGCCACCTTTGTCCCTCTAGCCCGTCCTTGCTGTATCCAACACACAGACCTTTGCTCCCCACTTGCTTTATCTGTATGGGTCTGGCCCTCAATTATGCAATTTTGCTTTCAGACCTCCCTGGCTGCACAAATTAGACCTGTGCTCTCTAACCAACTTCCTTCTTGCACATGTTCTTGAGCCAATGGAGTCTGGTGAATGAGAAACTCAGGGCTCAGTAACTTGAATTAGAAAAATAAAAATTCTTTAAAAGCTAGCGAAGCTGTAAAATGGTACGGTTGAAAGAGAGGGACACTGACAGGGAGGTAGGGCCTATCAGTGAACAACTGCACAACTTCCTAGATTGGGCTGTTTGGGACTTTGGTATTCTCCCAGATTTGAGCAGGTCCAGAGAGTGAGGCAAGTGGACTGTCTGCAAGGAGAGTAGGTTTGCTTGTTTTGGCCCCTTTTGGGCTGAGGCTGACACCTCTTCATGGTGTGAAGGGCCTTGCTTTACATTAACAGGTTGCTTTCTGACCATGTTTCATGGAGGAATTTTTGCCATTACTTTAGTCACTACCACATATAATCTGGATGGCTAGTTTATTCTAGAATGCTCCTGAGTTCACAGAAGTTTAGAAATTTAGTTTTAACCTAACTTATCATTGGTTTTGGATTCTTGGAACTACAATTTTGCAATCAGCAAAGAGCCTGGAGGTAAATCAGAACTGGCCCCTGCTCCGGGCTGCGTCTCTTCAGCAGCCTTTCTTTCTCCTGCTCCTGCCTCTTGTGCCTTCCCAATCAGGGTCTTAATTGCTCTGCATAATGTAGTATGGGAAAAAATATTTTTTGACATGGTAGCTTGGGGAATTATATCCTTTGTGTCCTACTGAGTATTTTCCTTACACCTAGGAAAGAGCAGTTGCTCAGTATAATTTGTTGAATGAATGAATGAAAGAGTGAAAGCCTGTAAGTGTTCCTTCAAAGTATTCGGGAAATATTCCCTGACCCCACAAACTAAGTCACCTTCTTATGAAGTCACTTTCTTATGCCATGAATAGCACTTTTCACAAACGGTTGTGCTAGTTTGTCATGTTTGATCTTAGCCAAACAGTAGCTTTCTGTTTACAGCTCCTAAGCATAATGCCTGGCACAAGAGTCAGAGCTCAGTAAATTTTTGTTGAATCAATAAATATGCTTTATATCAAAATCTTGGCTCTCAGAGGAAACAAAGCGAAAACAACAAAGGTTTCAATTTACAGAACCGGGAGACTGGAAGAAGACTGAGGAGGCTTCAGGTACGTTTCCCTGCTTTCTGATTCAGCCGTTCTTGGTAATCATCTGCTTTGTTCCTGAAGAGCCACAGGAGGCTCCTTAGCCATGGGATTTTTCTGTAAAATCTCTATATTTCCAAAGAACACAAGACATGCACACCATCCTTTTCTTTCTTTTTAAAAAATGTCCTTTCAAAGGATAAAGAAAAGAGAATTAGTCATGCCAGGGCCATAAGTGGATTCTGGATCAAACACCTAGCTAGCCGTCATGTGGAGTTGAATTAGTTGCTACCACGGATCCAGAATCCTGGCTTTGAGTGAAAATCATGTTGCACTGTGTCTGCCTGTGTCTGTAATCTGAAGACAGTGTTCCACACCTGTGGGACGATGGAGACTTGAGATTCATGCTCACAGCAACTCTTTCTGTATAAAATTTCAGGCACTCTTACCTTTGATTGTTTCTTTTTCTTTTTGCCTGTGTCTGTAATCTGAAGACAGTGTTCCACACCTGTGGGACGATGGAGACTTGAGATTCGTGCTCACAGCAACTCTTTCTGTATAAAATTTCAGGCACTCTTACCTTTGATTGTTTCTTTTTCTTTTTGGCAGCTGGCCGGTTCAAGGATCTGAACCTCGGTGTTATCAACACCATGCTGTAACTTAGCTAGCTGGGCAGCCCTATTCCCCACCCACCCCACCCCCCAACTTGGCAAATAACAGTTCAGCTAGCATCCAGGGTGCAGCTTCTCCATTCAACATCAGCAGTGTCTGAATGGGATGGACAACAGGTACCACAACCCTTACTTTAAATTAAGGGACTACGGAGTGCAGGTTTTATCATCCACAGGAAAAATAAAAGTAGAGCCTGGAAACCAGTCTTGTTTCTTTCCTGAGATTAGACCACTTTTTTCTGAAAACCTCAGCAGCCTACCCTTTGAAGGTTGGAGACGTGTGTGCAGGACACATTGCCTTGTGAGCAAATTAAAGCTGGTGGCCCATGGCTGGTCAGGGGATTTGAATCATTACTGACATGACATCTGCATGGCAATCCATCTAGGCCCAGAGATGGTTAGCAAACCAGGGCTTACTACATGTAATCAATATGTAGAACCTCAAAAGAAGCCTCTTGGAGTCAGAAGAACATCTCTCTTGGGATATTCATGGTAGAAAAATAGCATTTGATCTCCTTTTTTCTCCTTTTTTTTTGGGCTGGCTGGTATGGGGATCCAAACCCATGACCTTGTGGTTATAAGGCCGCCCTCTAACCAAGTGGCTAGCCCTAGATGCCTAAATTCTTTCCCTAGTTTACAGCAATGGCTGGGAGCCTCAGAACCTCAGCCGTCACTCTGCTCCTGACTCATCATCCAGTGCATTCCAGCCTAGAAGTGTGGATAGTACCATTCACCACACTGGCAGACGGCCAAAATGACTTCTTCCGACCTTGGTAAAAACCAAAGGCAGCAATCCACAGAGTGTTTTTCAAGTAAAATGACTGAATATCAGAACCACAAGTTTTGTGGTGTATTAAATTGTCCCAGTTCTATTCCACTCTCCCCAGACTCATCATATCCTTGAAAAAAAATAACCACCCTAAAATCACAGTAAAAACTAGCAGACTAGCAGTCTATGGAGTGGGAAAAATGGGGTTGGACCTCCCCCAATCTTTAATTCCCAGATAAGTGCCATTATTTGACTTGTCTTGCAGATCCTTAGAAAATCCCTCTTACAAGGCTTGTTTTTATTTGATCTGACTTAGAGCTCACCCAGTACTATTTTTCTGGGGGCAATTGTTTAACATAGGCAGCTGCCCGAGATGTTAATAACAGTTGGAGAAAATTATAAGCTAAGCAAAAACTAAAAGGAAAATCTGGGGAATGAGATGTCCACAAGGGGTTTTGAAAAGCTGTGACATTCTTAGGGATCTAAGAGCCCAGGCACGTACCCAGGATTGTGCTCATGCCTGGAAAAGACCTGAGAAAGATCATCTTGAGACTGAACAGAAGGAAGACAAGGTGAGCACAGAATTACTTGTAAACTACCTGCCTGAGCGCCAAAGGCAGCCCCAGCATGCACACAGAGCCCTCAGCAAAGACTGAGATTTATTAGTCCAGGAATTAAAAAAATTAATGTCTATTGCTTGATTTCCTTCTTATGAAAAAAGTTAAAAAATTATGTCCAACCATTAGCTAACCACTAAGCAACCGAGCAGACACTTTGGTGGCCACATACAACAAATAATTTAGAATACATAAAATTAGTTCAGTCAAATTCCTAAACAGACAGTGACAACAACAGCAGCAGCAACAAATGACAGAAACAATAAACCCTAGGGAAGGGGGTGAAATCTGTTTTCTAGAGTTGCCATGTTACATTTAAAATGCTCAGTTTTCAACCAAAAATCATGAGACATGAACAGAAATGACAGCAATGGCCCATACAAAGGAAAAAGCAGTCAAAAGAAACTGTCCATGAGGAAGCTAGATGTTGGACTTACTAAAGACTTTAAATCAACTAAATGAAAGTACAAGAATAAGGTCCTGAATGGGATTATCAGTAAGAAGATTTAGAGCCTCAGAGACCTGTGGGACACCGTCAAACATACCAACACATGCGTAGTGGCAGCCCCAGACGGAGAGAAGAGAGAGAAAGGGGCAAAAGAATAGTTGAAGAAATGGTTGAAAACTTCCCAAATTTGATTAAAAACATTAAGGAGCAACAGAGGAAGTGACTCATCACATACAAGGTATCCTCAGTAAGATTAATGACTTATTTCTCATCAGAAAACAGGAATGCCAGAAGGGAGTGAGATGACATATTCAAAATGCTGTAGGAAAAAGACTGCCAGTCAAGAATTCTATATTTAGCAAAACAATTCTTCAAAAATTAGAAGAACACATTACCAAATAAACAGAAATAGGGAATTCACTGCTAGCAGACCTTTCCTACAAGAAATACTAAATGAATCCTTCAGGCTGAGATGAAAGAACACTATACAGTAACTCAAATCCACATAAGAAATAAAGAACAATGGTAAAGATAACTGCACAGGTAAATAGAATGGATTTGTGTTTGTCACTCCTTTATTTTCCTATATGATTTAAAATACAGTTTCATAAAGCAGTAATTATAAGGTGTTGTGCTGGTAACACCAAGGTCAAGGGTTCAGATCCCCTTACTGGCCAGCTGCCAGAAAAAAAGATGAAGGGCCTAAAATGTATTAGGATGTAATTTGCATGATAATAATACTATAAGAGAGGGGAAAGGAATTGACCTATACTAAGTTTTTGTATGCTACTGAAATTAAGTTGGTATTAGTCTTAACTAAAGATACTTGATAACTTGAGGGGCTGGCTGATTAGCTAAGTTGGTTAAAGCACGGTGTTGTAACACCAAGGTCAAGGGTTCAGATCCCAGCACCAACCAGTTGACTAAAAATAAAAATAAATAAATAAATAAAACTGTCCCAACTGTGACAATCCATCCAGCCCATATGCACATGCGACATTACATTCTTTATTTTAAAAAAAAAGAGAACTTGAAAAAGTACCCTAAAAAAATGACAAAGGTCTTTGCAGCAATATAAATGAGCTTGGAGGACATTATGTTAAGTGAAGGAAGCCAGAACAGAAAGAGAAATATTGCATGTTCTCACTCATAAGTGGAAGCTGAGAAAGTTGATCACACAGAAGAAAGTAGAATGGTGGTTACCAGAGGCTGGAATGGGTCAGAGCGAGGGGGAGATATGAGATGTTGGTTAGTAGATACAAAGCACAACTAGATAGGAGGAATAATATCTAGTGTTCTGTAGCACTGTAGGGTGATTATAATCAACAAAAGCTTATTGTATAGTTTTTGTTTGTCTGTTTTGTCAGCTAGCCATAAGAGGTATTATATAGTTTTAATTAGCTAGAAGAGAGGATTTTGAATGTTCCCAATGCAAAGAAATGATAAATATTTGAGGTAATGGGAAAAAAAAATCAGTGACTTCCAGAGTTTCAGGGCGGAAGGGAGGGAGGGACGAATAGGTAGAGCACAAAGTATTTTTAGGGCAGTGAGACTACTCTGTATGATACTGTAATGGTGAATACGTGACATTATGCATTTGGCAAAACCCATAGAACTGTACAACATGAAGAGGGAGACTGACACAGTTTGGATATGTTTGTTCCCCCTAAGCTCAAATTGAATTCTGGTCCCCAATGTGGTAGCACTGGGAGATGTTTGGGCCATGGGGTGTATCCCTCATGAGTAGATTAATGCCCTCCCTGGGGTAGAGGGTAGTGAGTGAGTTCTCACTCCATTAGTTCCTGCAAGAGCTGGTTGTTAAAGGAGCCTGGCACCTCCCCTGACTGCACCCACTGACTGCCTGCCATGAGTAGAAGCAGCCAGAGCCCTGCGCCAGATGCAGCTGTGCCAGAATCATGAGCCAAAAAACCTCTTTCGTATTATCTTTTAATTGTATTTTTCACCAATTTTTTCTGATGTACCCTTGTGAAGAATCTTCTCCAACCACAATAAAATCAAATTAGAAATAAATAACAGAAGGAAATGTGGAGAAATTTGCAAACTATGTGGAAATTAAACACTTCTAAATGACCAATGAATTATAGAATAAATCATATGAGATATTAGAAAATAATTTGATAAAAGTGAAAATGAAGTCTGACTGCTTAGCTTGCTTGGTAGAATGTGGTGCTGATAACACCAAAGTCAAGAGTTTGGATCCCTATTCTGGCCAGCTGCCAAAAAAAAAAATGCAAATAAAAACATAACATACAAGGACAATGTCATGAAGAAATGTCCTCTTCTCTCCCTCTTTTCCACCTTAGTGCAGCAGAAAAATGAGCAGCAAAAAATGTGGGGTGCAGGGAGAGGTCAGGCCAGATCCATCTCCTCAGTCCTGATAATGTTGGGAAAATGAAAGGGAGAATTTGAAGGAAATATAAGATTGAAGTTTAAAAATTAATTGGATGATGGGCCGGCCCGGTGGCGCACTGCTACAGTGCGCCGCTTGGGAGCGCGGCGGCGCTCCCGCCGAGGGTTTGGATCCCACATACAGACTGGTTCCCACTCACTGGCTGAGCGAGGTGCGGGTGCTGCGCTGAGGGTTGCGATCCTGTTGCCGGTCCTGGTCCGGTACGGGCGCGACACTGAGGGTTGTGATCCGTTGCCGGACACGAAAAAAGACAAAAAAAAAAAAAACGTAACATACTGAAGTGTATGGGATGCAGCTAAAGCAGTGCTTAGAGGGAAAGTTATAGCTGTATTTCTGTTTGTTAACAAAGAAAGTCTCAAATCAACAACCTGGCCTTCCACTGTAAGAGACTAGAAAAAGATCAGCAAACTTAACCTAAAGAAGAAAATAATAAAGATTAGAGATAAATGAAATAGAGACTAGAAAAGTGAGAGAATCAATAAAACCAAAAGTTGGTTCTTTGAAAAGAGCAATATTGACAAATCTTTAGCTATACTGACAAAGAAGAAAAGATACAAATAACTAAAACCCAGAAATGTAAGTGAGGCCATTATTACCAATCTTATAAAAATAAGAAGGACATTAAGAGAATACTATGAATCATTGTACTCCAAAAATTAGATAACCTAGGGAAAACGGACAGATTCCTAAAAATACATAAATTACCTAAGCTGACTCAAGAAGAAATAGAAAATCTTAACAGATCTATAACAAGTAAGGAGATTGAATCAGTAAACTCAAAACTCATGTTGACCTCCCACTCTGGTGCGTTGAGGAGAAACAATACTCTTCCTCTTTACTTTGCATAATTACTTCCAACCTCAGAACATTTGTATTCAAAGTATCTGGCAGAGAAGGCCGCGCCAGTGTTCCAGCAGGTTGTGATCCCTAATGGGATTTACATCTCTCTGACCTCCCAAATTTTGACCTCCATTTAATGAACTCTCCAAACCTGCCTGGCTGGTTCACCAGGCAATTCATGGAGTAACTCAGCCTCTCCTCCGTGACTGTGCAGAGTGAAGGCCCATTTCCCCAGTCTAGTCCTGTCGCAAGTCTTTTGTAAGCAGGTCCCACCCAACTGACTTCTGAGCAAGCACAGGCTCCGCCACTGGGGCCACCTGGGGCAACATCGCTGCTTTATTCACGGCGAGGAGGAAACCTGAGCTGGGGCACTCAGGGACACACTTTAATAAAAGTGTTCTTTCAAAACCCTGCCTGAGTGGAGGAAGTCTCTTTAAGAAAATAGTTTAAACAGTTTGTTAAAATTTTCAGTCTTACTTCATTCCCGTAACAGTTGATATTTGGCTGCCCCCTTTATAATGCAGAGTGAAAACTTTCGCTATTGTGTTTGATAAATGTTGTCCGGGTTCCACTGCCAAGAATGTGTTGTCTGAAATGCCTGTTTAGGGCCGAGCCCGTGGCGCACTCGGGAGAGTGCGGTGCTGGGAGCGAAGCGACGCTCCCGCCACGGGTTCGGATCCTAGATAGAAATGACCGGTGTGCTCACTGGCTGAGCGCAGTGTGGGCGACACCACACCAAGGGTTGCGATCCCCTTACCGGTCACGAAAAAGACAAAAAAAAAAAAAAAAAAAAAAAAAAAAAAATGAAATGCCTGTTTAGTTTTTGAGATGGAAGTCCTCCCTTCGCTTGGATTTAAGTACGTATGCACTGTTAGGATAGGACCTAGTAGTAGAGGTCAGACATGCAGATGGTGGGGAGACAAAATATACATGTGAAATAAACTCAGTCTTTTAATAAAGAAAAAACTCAGTTTTTTAAAAAAAAAAAAAAAAAAAAAAAAAAAAAAAAACCCTGCCTGAGTTTTCACCTTTAGAAATCCTGAGCTTTCTGTGACTCTCCTGCTGTCAACTTTGATCTCTTCTTCTTTTCTCCCTTCCCTACCTCCTTTCAGTTTGGAATAATCTTTCGGTTGCTCTGTTCCCAAAAGCCTTCCCCCGAATATGGACACTTGACAAATGTATTTGTTGAGTGGGAAAAAGATGGTCTTTTTAAAAAGGTGATGCTGAAATAATCGGATGTTCATGTGTAAAAACAAAAACCTTGACTCCCACCTTGCACTACACATTAAATTCAGTTTCAGGGGGACTAGAGACCCTGAGTGTGAAAGAAGGAGCTTTTAGAAAACATGGGGACAAATGTATTTGTTGAGTGGGAAAAAGATGGTCTTTTTAAAAAGGTGATGCTGAAATAATTGGATGTTCATGTGTAAAAACAAAAACCTTGACTCCCACCTTGCACTACACATTAAACTCAGTTTCAGGGGGACTAGAGACCCTGAGTGTGAAAGAAGGAGCTTTTAGAAAACATGGGAGGGTGTCTTCATGATTTTGCAGGGTACGAAAAGTTTTCTAAAACAAGATAGGAAAGAGAAACAACTGGTAAATGGGACCACAATGTGACTGACTTGTTCATCAAAACGTACCGTTAAACAGTGAAAGACAGCTTGAGAGTGACAGGTGACATTTACAAATCATAACTAGCAAAGGGCTTGTCACCAGAACATTTAAAGAACTCTTTCAAATTAATAAAAGGCAAAATCCAATAGAGAAAATGGGCAAGAAGCTTGAACAGGTATTTCATAAAGTTGACATGTAATGACCAATAACATAGGAAAATTTAAATTAAACCTCAATTATATACTGCTACTTAACAGGAATGGCTGATACAAAAGAATTCATCCTGCTCAATTCCGCATAAAAGTTTTAAAATAAGCAAAGAATACGTTTTGTATGTCCCTATTTATATAAAGTTCAAAAGCAGGGGCTGGCCAGTCAGCTCAGCTGGTTAGGTGTTGATAACACCCAAGGTCAAAGGCATCGGATCCAGCACTGGCCAGCTGCCAAAAAAAGGGGGTGGCAGACAAAAGTGCTGCTTGGGGATTTATAATCAGACGTTAAGGTATAAAGTAAGAAAAGCAAGGAAGCAATTACCATGCAGTTGGGACAGTGGTTACCCCTGGTTGGGGTTACCCTGGGGCAGGGGGGTGTACATGACAGATGTGTATGGCTGGGGCTTCTGCGGGACAGCAATGCTCTGTTTCTTGACCTGGGTGGCAGTTCACTTTACAATAAGTTCTATATTTGGTTTTATGTATTTTTCTGTATACTTCACAATAATTTATTTAAAAAAATAAAAAGCACCCCCCCACCTCCCCTGAGCCTCTCTCCCTACCTGTCCTCAACCCCTGCCCCTGCCAGAAGGACATTCATCCTGCCTTCATTTCTCCTAGTCTAACTCCCACGCACAACTCAAACTCCCCTCCTCCCCTGACCCTGGCCTCACTAGCAACCTCCTGGCTGGTCAATCAGATGGGCCTGCGGGCTCGTTCCATGGCTCTGTGTCCCACAGGAGTCCTTCCTGTTGACCTTGTAGTTCTCTTTTCTCTTGGATTCTCCAGGCCTTCCCTCCTGGCCCTGCTCCTTCTCTCTCCCTGTGGCCGTTAAGCACCAGCGTTTCCCAGGTTTCCCTCCAAGGCGGCCTTATCTATGCTCTTGCTGGACTCTCTGCTAACAGCCCCCAAAGGTGTGTCCTCCTCTAAGCCCCAGGTCAGTGTATCCTACGGGCTCCCTACTTCATCTCCACCTTCATCTTAATTTCAACCAGCAGAGTCAGATGCACCCCTTCTCTTCCTTGCTTCAAACTTACTCCTGGAGTTCCAGTTTTCTTGTCCAGATTGACATCGAAGTCAGAAATGCTGAGTCCTCACTCTCCTTAACCTGCCGCTGCTCCAGAAGCTACTATTATGATGTTCACACTATGTGCCAGGCACTGCTTTTCTTAAGTATTGATGTATCTACATTGCATAAGTTTTTACATCTATGATCAGCTCACTCAATTCTCTCAACAGTCCCAGGATAGGTACCATTATTGTGCTGTCTTACAGAGGAGAAAACAAAGTTTCAGACCCAGAGCAGCTCTTACACCCTCGCCGTGACTCCCACATTTCCACCGTGGAGGGGCCTCTCATCAGTCCTGGTGCTCCACCCAGTGTCTGTGTCCTCTTGCTGGTACGCGTTACTGTCCTAACTTCCTGACTGTGTGCCCCTTTCATCCGTTGTCAATAGGGCACCAGAGTGATCTTAAAAAAAATTGATCATGTCAATTTTGAGTGATTCCTTCTCAGACGCCTTAGCACACACAAAGGCTGGGGACCTGGTGCCGGCCTGCCCGTTCCTACACCCTGTTCCCCACCTCTGTCCCAGACCCCCACGCACCCTTCTCTCCCAGGCCGCTGGGCCCGTGCGCACACGGTTCTCTTTGCTTGCAGTGCTCTGCCCACTCCCGCTCCTGCCTTGGCTGGAAAACCCCTGCCCCATCTGTTAAGGCTTCACTGACGTTCTCTCTCTCTGTGATGCTGCCATGGACTCCCCAGTCAGCCCAGCTCCAGCTATACATTTATTTACAGTGCACTTCATGCAAACCTCCAGTATTGTTTTACATTACATTATGTTGTAATCGCTTGCTTGCTTCTGCCTGTCCTGCTCCCCAAGGGCCACAAAGGTGTATTATTCTTTCTCGATTGGTGTCCCTTCTCAGCAGTGGCCATATCTAGGGGATGGTAAGTGATTCTGCTAAATAAATATGTATCTCCAGAAATTCTTGTTGAAAAGCAAGCATTGGAAGAGATAATCTGGTCAGCGTGTGTTGGTGTTGGTGTTACTGGTATGGTGCTTTGCTGGGCAGGAGATGCCCTGATCAGGCCTGGGGATGCCGTTTCCATGGAAGAGAGTGAGGGACAGAAAGCAGGGCGGTGCGTCCTCCTGACGTCTGTGAGCGGCGGCTGTGATGACCTGGGCCCTTCTGCATCACAGACACATGTCCTCACTGCCTTACTCTCTTCGACTTCATCCCATGCCATCCATTCCCTTCTCTGGGAGTATAATAGCCCTGTGCTTTGTGCCTTTTCCCTTATTGACCCTTATAGAGAAGATCAGGGTATGCTACCCCCAAAATATGCACATTGGCATAAGGAAACTTTGAACTGAAGACAATCGAGAAAAAGCAGAGAAAAAGCTCTCTGCTCTCCCCCCGTCCTCCTAAAAGCAGGGAATAAAGTTTCCTTGCACAGGTGTCCCCTCTCCCATACAAGGAAGACAAGAGCAACCTGATGACCAGAGAGGGAGCCGGTGCTGAGATAAGTCCCACAG
This sequence comes from Galeopterus variegatus, assembly GCF_000696425.1. NCBI lineage: Eukaryota > Metazoa > Chordata > Mammalia > Dermoptera > Cynocephalidae > Galeopterus > Galeopterus variegatus. The sequence goes on along the minus strand of NW_007737639.1, from coordinate 17,787 downwards.
TCAGACCTCAATGATGCAGCCCTGCCTTCCACCAGTTCCATAGTGACATGGACATTCCAGTCACCTTCCCACAAGTTATTGGCCCAAAAGCCCAAACCCCTTTTCCCTTTGTCTAGTCACTTCTCTACAACGTGTTGCCCTTTGTTAAAATGGTTTATAAGCTCCGGAGTCTGACCTCTTCTTTGGATTTTCCACCTATTTTCTGTGAGGCCCTCATACATGTGAAATTTAAAATATTAATAAAATTTGTATGCCTTTTCTTCTGTTAATCTGTCTTTTGCCATTTTAATTTTCAGGCCTCAGGGACTGCATAGGAGAGGGTAGAGGAAGTTTTTTCTCTCCGGCACTTAGAGCCTATGATATTGGCATCACTGTGACCGTTGCACAGATAAGCAAACTGATGCTCAGGGAAGTTCCGGTAATTCGTGGGGAAAACAGGACTCATGTCAAAGCCCTTTTACCTTGCTCTTTTCTTTCTTTGCTAGCACCTAAAAGTTTTGATTTGCCCGTGTGGTGACCATGAAGGGCCAAGGGCCTGCTCACACCTGCTCATGTGGCTTTGTACCTTCTCCAGAACTCCCGTGCTGACTGACTGTCATGGCAGGAGAGGAGTCACACCCAGCCAGATCCAGTCCGAATAGCCCGGTGTTGGTGACAGGCCTCCCTCCGGGCTCTGCAGCACCCAGCCCTGGGCTGAGCAACACCATCCGCTCAGGGAGTTTTGGCTGATGACAAGACTGGTTTGCGACCCAGCTGCTCTGGGGCATGTACTGGGCCGCCATCTGAGGGGCTGAGGGCCCTGGCGTAAGAGAAAGGAACCCTGAGGTGCTAATTTTGTCCACAAGCTGAATTCCCCCCATTCTTTCCTTCTCACAGCTCTTTGCAAAGGTGCCTACAGGTAAATACCTGCTATGAGCCCGAGGAGGGAAAATAAAAGCTGCAGGAGAAGGCAGTCCTGTTTCTCAGTGACAGGCAAGTTGGGATCAAAACACATCCAGCTAAAAGAGACCTTTCAGGTTTGTCAACTCAAAAGTGCTCAAGAAGAAAAAAATAATGGGCTTGGAGTGTGCCATTCAAAATCTTACTGTGTCTCAACAATCCCAGGGCTTTAGTTAAGAAATTTGCCAGGAGGGTAAGAAAAACACATTGTTTCCTCTTACTCAGACTTAAACAGAAGATGCTGCTGCTGCTCACCTGGAAGGCCACGTTGCTGTGGCCCTCGGTGCCGTGGGCTGCTGTGCGCTGCAGTTCCATGCTGCTGCTGCTGCTGCTGCTGCTGCGGCTCCTGTGGCTCCTGCTGCTGCTGCTGCTCCTGCTCCTGCTGTTGCTCCTGCTGCTCCCACTGCTGCTGCTGGTGGGCTCCAGATTCTTCTCAGATGTCCGGCCTCGAGCTCCTCCGTGCCTGGGAGAACGAACACAGCCTCTGCTCGTTTCAGAATGCCACCTGCTGCTGTAGGGACCTGGGCACTGCTTTGGTCTGGCAGCTTCTACAATCCTGTAATCTCCTCAGTGACTTGGGCTGACTCTCGGTGGGGGTGGGGCAGGAGGGGCAGGTGGGGCAGGAGGGGCAGCTGGGGCGGGGTGGAGGAGTGGAAGCTTCTCGTTCTGGCCCGCCCACTCCATTAATCTTTCCCATTGTCCCCTTTGTTGGCTTTCCATTTTCACACCTGGGGAGAAAACTCTGGTAGCACATAAAACAGAAAATGACACATTACAGTTCCTTAGTGAAACTTCCGTGTGTGGTGTAGGAGAGTAGGAGTGGCGGTGCTGGGGGTTGGCAGGAAGCACAAGTGCCCACTGCCATCAAGTTGTTACCAACAGGCCAGGCTCGGCTGCCCTCTCGCATCAAACCTATGACCTGAAAGTCCAAAAGTTGGTGCAAGGATTGGAAGCTTTATTCAGATTTCCGGTTACTCAACTAAATGTTTAACCAAGTAAACAAATAAAGAGAAAAGAGGAGCAGTGGGGTCCAGTTTATCCCAGTCCCAATCGCAGGGGCCAACCTATTCCATTAACAGTAATTGATAAAGCAGATCTCCCCACTGTTTTCAGCATAAAGAAGAAAAGTATCAACTAGATTTAAATCAGAGAAAAAAAGCATAGCCGGGAGCCCTCCAGGGTGCACCTACATAGCAGTCGATACGATCCAACCAAACGGCAGAAGAGGGCTCAGAAAATCAGAGAACAAAGCATTGCCTTGTCAGAAGTTAGGCCAGGGACTCCAGGAGAGACCTACCAGCAGCAGAGACCTGGGAGCAGAATAGTCCCAGTGGCCACCTGCCTCTTGCAGCTAAAGTCTTCTCCGGTGTCCAAAGCTTTCCAGTTTTTGCCAGTGATTAAATTAGGCTCTTGGATTCCAAAGTCATAGAAATAAACAATGTGCCCAACAGTAAAGCAGCAACGCTTTATTAAAAGAGGAGAGAGACTTATGCATAAGGGGGGTAGTGACAGTAAAGCCGGCCCCCTGAGGGGAGCTGCTCAGGGTCTTTTATAGGGAAAGGAGTTAAGGGGTACAGGCCAGCGTCACTGGAGGTGGTCTATTCTGTTCTTCCTGGTTGCGTCATCGGCGCATGCTCAGTAGGTCCAAGATGGCAGTGGTGTTCATCATTGTCACCCCAGGAGGGTCATTGTAGCAGTCACCTTGATGCTTTGGGCGCAGGTGGGAATTTCTAAAGGGGTCTTAAGGCTAATCTGTAACTTTTACAATTATTGTAAACAGGCCTTGGGGAGGGGTTTTGCAACTCAGTAAATATCTGTTTCCTCTCTTATCTCAGTCTGTTTAGTCAGGGCAGCCCATGGGATAATCATTTGCCCTGAGGGGTCTCATGACTGAGGAGTGGAAAAGTAACAAAGTGTCCTCTGCAGGGAAAATGGAGTCAGCTTGGTTCACAGGCCTGGCCTTACTCTGTTTCAAAGTGATCCCTTACTCTGTGCCAGGTATGTATGAGATAAATGATGGTCTCGGCTTATTTCCAGAACAACTCCGTATTCCACAGGGGCAAACTGAGATGTGGGGAGATGAACCAGTTCAGAGTCATTTAGCTGATAAAGGGACAGTGAGAAGTGTCATATTCAGGTCTGGTTCACTCCAAAGTCTTCTCACTTCATCCCTGCTTTAGACTGGGTTGCTTTCAGAAACCCAACTCACAGAAATGCAGATACATGCAGATAAACGAGAGGTGATCACTGTTCACTTAATGAAGGGATTCTTTGCTTTAGGAAAGTATTGGCTCTGGGATTCTTTCAAAATAGGCATTTTCCCCTAGTACATTTAAAAAGAACTACTAGGTATCTGATAATTGTAATAGTGTGGCTTCTGTGGAAACACTGAAAATACTACGATAAGTGAGAAACTAGAATTAAAAAATTGAATACTGCAAAACACTAGCAAAAGAATGGGAAAAAAATACCAACTATCACTAGTGGTTATTTTTGGGTTGTGGTTTTTGTGGGTGGTTGCTACTTTCCTATTTATACTTTGCTGAGTTTCTATAAAGAGCATGATTTGCTTATCATGATAGACTGTAGATATATATATGACGGCTGAGGGCTCGCAGCAACCTACTGTCTGGGTTCAGATCCTGCCTCTACCTGATGGCCCATTCATTCGTGTGTTGTCCGTGGCTGCCCGCACCACAAGGGCAGAGCTGATGAAGACTGCATGGCTCAGAGACCAAAGTGTTCACTACCTGGCCCTTCACGGAAAACTGTGCTGCTCTCTGATTACGAGTCATATGAATTTGGGCAAGTAGCTGTGCTGTCTGTGCTTCAGAATCTTCAACTATAAAATGGAGATAACAGCACCCATTTTAAAGGATTGCTAAGATGATAAAACGGGTTAATACTTGTATACTTGAAAACACATGGGAAAAAAACCCACACGAAATAGTGCCTGACATAATTCAACACCATCCAAACTTTCTTTATGCTTTAGCTCTTTAGTGCTTCTGACTGATAAGACTTGGGAATTTTTATTAGTTCTTCCCTGTAATTGCAATATGCATAATTAGTAGTCACTAATTATGGTAAAAGGCAAAACGTCCAGTTGGGAGTGATCGAGAGGTACAGATAAATAGAAAGCAGATACGTGGACAACTTTCACTGTGAAATTGTTGGAAGAAACCAGTTGCTGCAACCCGATATTTTGAACTTTATGAACTTGAGTCAATTTAAGGATGATCTTTATTTTCTGGAGGAAAATACAAAAATCTTCGCGTTACCATTTATGTTTATAATTGCAGAAACTTGACTCAAATACTTCACATTCTTGCAGATATGGTTACAGGAACCTTTTAAAATGCAGCAAACCAATGTGTTTTCTTCCCCTTGGCTATAGCCAAATATCTGAAGAGTGCAAGCATATCCGAGGGAGTGACGTTGTGCAAGCGAGAGCACTGGGCAGTGTTGATTAAAAGATGTAGTGACCTTCCATTCTCCGACCACACCGGCCTTTTAGAAAAAATTGAAACCTAATTAGGATAAATTGCATATACAACCATGATACTAAAATGCCAAAACAGTGTCATATCCTGAGAAGTTTTAATTTGAAATGGTAAATACTACGATAAGTGAGAAACTAGAATTAAAAAATTGAATACTGCAAAACACTAGCAAAAGAATGGGAAAAAAATACCAACTATCACTAGTGGTTATTTTTGGGTTGTGGTTTTTGTGGGTGGTTGCTACTTTCCTATTTATACTTTGCTGAGTTTCTATAAAGAGCATGATTTGCTTATCATGATAGACTGTAGATATATATATGACGGCTGAGGGCTCGCAGCAACCTACTGTCTGGGTTCAGATCCTGCCTCTACCTGATGGCCCATTCATTCGTGTGTTGTCCGTGGCTGCCCGCACCACAAGGGCAGAGCTGATGAAGACTGCATGGCTCAGAGACCAAAGTGTTCATCCATTAATCTTTCCCATTGTCCCCTTTGTTGGCTTTCCATTTTCCCGGTCATTTTTAAAAAAAAAAAAAAAAAAGGTATGTATCTGAAGACTATCTTAGAATTTTTTTTTTTTTGGCAGCTGGTCTGTGTGGGGATCTGAACCCTTGACCTTGGTGTTATTAGCGCCACCCTTTAGCCAAGTGAGCTAACCAGCCATCCCTGAAGACTATATTTAAGGAACATTTAGAATTAATGAAAATTCATACTCTTCCCTTACAGCACCAGAATTAATTTGATTTATGAGGCTATCACTTACAATGGTGGTATCTGGATACAAGCTGCGACTCATTTTGCGCAATTTGGAAATAGAAATTTTGATCAGAAAATGAGGTAAAAGGCCCTTTCAACTTTACAAGACTATAAATAATTCTTCAATCATGAAAAGTCATTATTTGTGAGGAATACCTTGTGCTAAGAACTAAGAAACTTGACTCTTAACCCCTGTGAGCTATTTTCGTTGTATTGTCCCTCAAATTCAATTTTAAACTTTAAAATCATTGTGTAGTAACAAAATCATGGACTTTTTGTCAAATGATTCCTGTATCATATTCTGTCCTCCAAGAGTTGGTTTACAAAGACTGAGAGCCCATGGATGGGCTATGCACAAACTCATTAAAGAAAACCAAAACCATAAACCTTCCATATTTATTAAAAATATGAAAGTAGAAAAAGTAACACTATGGTAATGGATTGATTTTTATCTGCCTTCTGCTGTCCTCTCTGAAGAACATTTCATGTATTGCAGATTAACATTTGTCTACACGTCTTGAATAGTTTAATAAGCAAATCAAATAACATTAATATTAATAATAAATAATAAGGCCGGCCCGTGGCTCACTTGGGAGAGTGTGGTGCTTATAACGCCAAGGCCGCGGGTTCGGATCCCATGCAGGGGTGGCCGGTTAGCTCACTGGGTGAGTGTGGTGCTGACAACACCAAGTCAAAGGTTAAGATCCCCTTACCGGTCATCTGTATAAAAAAAAAAAAATAAATAAAATAAATAAATAATAAAATCTAGTCCTGGGAAGTTTTCAAGGCCTAATCTGATTAGGCAACTTCACTTATTTGGATCATCCAAGAGGAAAAAAGCAATAAAAAAATGTGTATTTGACATAGGAAATACTTTGGGGTCTCTTTTTCCAGCAACATTTTCTTTGCAGTTAGGTTTTTCTTTTCAACACTCCCACTTACACACCAGGTCCTAGGAAAGGCCTGTCCGAGCACTTAGGTCAGCCAAAGATTGGCCGTGCAATCTGCCACCTGGATAATGCCTGTCTGTGACTAAAGAATTATTTGGCTGTCCGAATAACTTTAATTGGAATCCTGGTGTTGGGGAAATTAAGGTTTATAGTCTTGTTCAGGCTTCAGAGGCATTGCTAGGCCTCTGACTGAAGAATGACTCTGCGTAGGCTGTGCCAGGCTCTCAGAAACTGTGTGCAGGCCTGCAGGATGGGTGCCTGGTAGCCATCAGATAAGGTTTATAGTCTTGTTCAGGCTTCAGAGGCATTGCTAGGCCTCTGACTGAAGAATGACCCTGCGTAGGCTGTGCCAGGCTCTCAGAAACTGTGTGCAGGCCTGCAGGATGGGTGCCTGGTAGCCATCAGATAAAAAGGAAAGTAAGTCCTGAAGCGTCTTGGACCTCGGGAACCTGGCCAGTTCTCAAGGCCGAAGAACATCCCAAATACTTGTGAGAAAAGATCTAAGTGTTAATAAAATAACCGCAGCTGCATGTTTGCATGCAGGCCCATGTCATCCGTCTGCGCTGGGTGATATGAGCAGGATTTCCCCAAAACACTCTCTGCAGTCTCACCTGTAAGGTGGACGCAGTGCCCGGGACGATCCCGGCTGGGACTCCAGGTCGCTGTTCATGGGACTTCCCAGCACTGCTTGGATCTGGGTGTTTCCCCAACATGGTGATGTAAATACTATTTAATTATTTTTCTCCTTTTTAAAATATGCCTGAACAATCTCGCTTTCTTTGCTTTCTTGCTTATTGCTGTATCTTAGTAAGTATCATAAACTGGCTTATTAGTGTGATGAGCAGTTTCTTTTACCAACGAATCCTTTGAACCCAAACGAAAGTAAAAACTTTCAGCGAGACACCTGGGAAGGATGATCTTGACAGCAAGGGCAGAGCAACAAAGAAAGAAGGGAAGAGAACCGCGTCCGCTGAGCCCTACCACGTACGTGTTAGAAACGTACGTTGTTTTCATCTCCTCTGTACAGCAAGTCTTCACGTGATATATCAATATCTCCATTTCACAGATGAAACACATGACGCTCAAGGAGACTAAGCGACTTTTCCAGGAGTATAACTACGTGGCAAAGCCATAATCAGAGCCCAGGCCTCTGAAACCCAGTCCTGTCACAGCTGTGCTCTGGAAAGCAAGCAAGCCCAGGGTGGCACTGCTGACTTAGTTTCCCAAAGCGCCCACTGTGTTCAGTGGGGAGAGCAAACCACAAGCAGGTAAAGGCAAAAAGGCAATAAAAAAGTGGAAGAACAGAGGGGTTGTCAGGAAGGCAGAGTTTAATTCATCTGCGTACTTTGAAATCCTCAAAGACCCTGCCTGTGCTTAGCTGAGGTGACTCGTAAGGAGGCACAAGTGTTGGCCTGCCACATTGGCTCCACCGAAATGAACGCTTGCAACTGCGAGCTGCGGGAGGCAGGCATTGTACTTGCCTTGGTCTCTGCCCTCCCCCTAGTGCTTAGCAGGGTGCTTGGAACAGAGCGACTCCAGGCTGAAGAGCTGTCTGTTGGCCAGAGGTACACAAAGGAAGAAAATGGAAATCCCTAGGTTCCCATGCGTGCCCGGGAATGTGTGTGCACTCCAGAACAAGTCGTTAGGGAGCACAAGTTTGCACTCACCAGCTCTCCTCCAGAACCAAGGCTGGGGCTAGGGTGAAGTTAGCAAAGAGCCTGGGGTGCACAATTTAAGGGGTACTCACTGTCCAGGTCGAGTGCAGGGCCCACATGTGAGAGTGGGTACCTCCTTAAATTCTGCACCCTAGGCGCCTTGCCCAGCTCACCCTGCTCCTGGCTCTGCTGAGCACATCTATGGGTTTGTATTAGGTTAGTACAACACAGACGTTTAGAGCACAGGCTCTGAATTCAGACCAGCTTCCAATCCAGGCTTTACCTCTGCACTGCTGAGCCGGCAGGCAAGTTACTTACCAGTAATCCCTGTAATTGTCTGTTACCTGCGAAATGAGGTTATAGTTGCATCTATGGTATGAGTCTGCCACGAGGACTAAGTGAAGTGCTGCCCGGAAAGTGTTTAGCACCATGTGTGTGCAGCCATGTGCGCGAGGCTCCAGGAGAGACCTGCCAGCAGCCGGCCTTTTGAAGCAGGTTCTTGACAACCCATAGTTGACCTCCTGGGGTTCAGTCAGTGTCTAGTAGGATAGTACGTTACCATGACATCTAGTAGAATAAGGTTAAATAACAGAGGGAAGAACAAACGTTGATATGGGTTATGGTAATGGCAACGTCTTCCAGGAAGCCTCTTCTTGAGTCTGGGAAAACGAGATTTCCAGGGATAAAAGTCTTCCTTTTTCATAGTATTGGTATCTGCCTGCAATGTTCAGGGAAAAAGACTGACACGTGAGTGGACAGCAGAACGTTTCGCACTGGGCCAGGCATGCATGTAAATTTTCCCCAGTTCTTACCTGTAACAAGGGTTTGCAGTGGTGCCAACTGCATCTCTCTGGTGTGATCAGTGGAGTTGATCTTGTGTAACTTAAAGTGCCATGGACCCAGCCCAAGGTTTGAATACTTTAGGCTTCATTTTCTGAGCACCTCAGTGCTGGTCATTCTGTTGTGGGAAACACTTTGTCTCTTTTTGTGGATGAAAAAACAGGACACAGTTCATGACGGAATGGCGGATGGTTTTGGATGGCCAGCAAAATAAGGCTGCTGCTGGAAAAATATTGGCCTCCTTGGAAAAGCAAACAGTCCAATATTTTCTTCACCATTTTGTAACCATCATGGCAAGAATCAGGAATGGATGCTAAAACTAGCAGCTGAAAAATTTTAATGAGACAAGGACATTTGCATAGATTCTAAGTGTCTCCCCACAAATTACGTATTAATCAAAGAATAGGAATAATGGAAACTTTATAATGGGGAAAGCTGGAAGACACCACCTTAACCAACTCACCCAAAATGGGACAAAGTGACACTGTGTGCCTCCTGATATGAAGCACTGAGAAGGACACAACATAACTTTGTTATTCCTGCAAAAAATGCATAGCCTGAATCTAATCATAAAGAGACAGTGGATCTTTTATAAAAGAATTGGCCTGTATTCTTCAAAAGGTCATGAAAGATAAAGAAGGTAGAAAGACCATTCCGTACAGGATACTAAAGGAACATGACAAATTCAATGCATCTTCCTGTAGGAGGGCCTGGACCAAAGGAAATGTTTGTTATAAAAGACAGTGTAGGGACAATTGACCAAATTTGAATTTTGGTAATAGTAATGCATTAATGTTAAATTTTCTGAGCTTGATAATTGTACTGTGATTATGTAAGAGAATGTCCTTAGGAAATACCCATTTGAGCATTTAGGAATAAAGAAGTATGTAGTTTGTGATTTACTCCCAAATGATTCAGTTAAAAAAAAAATGAATGCAAATGTATGTGAATATGAGAGAATAAATAAAGCAAATGAGGCGCTATATTAGTGCTGAAACTGTTATGGTAGTTTTTGTATTATTATTGAGTTTAAAATTATATAGAAATAAAAAGTCACAAAAAGATATTTATATATGCAAATGTATACATTTAGCATTTTTATCAGTTATGTATGTGAACAGTGAGGTGGTTAACTTATGTTTTTTGTCTCCAGATATATATTATCCCACATGTATCTCTCTATGTGGTTAAGTACAGATTTCATAAAACTTTATTATTTTAGTTCAGAGTTGGGATGGATTTAACAACACACACACAAATCTGCTATTAATAGGGATTAATATTTTGGTGTGGGGTTTCTTCTTACATAACATATTGTCATAATGGTCAGACTTCTCATTAATAGGTCAAACCACTTGGCTCAGAATTCTAAAAATTATTATTATAGTAAATTTTATTATTATTATTATATTATTTTAATATAAATAACTAGTATACATATAAATAAATATTTTAATATAAAAATAGAATAGTATATATTATTTTAATATAAATAAATAGTAATGTGAAATTAAGTTTAAAGAACTTAGAGATGTACCCCAATTGTAAGTTGTCCTTAGAATTTGCTGTAAGTCTAGAAGCAAATGTCCCACCTCACATCTTGAGCTAACATATTCTCAGCCTCGCCCACTTCTACCCAGTTATTTCACATATTGGCAAGAGCTTGAGGTAGTGTCTCGGCTCTTAAACCACATGGTACAACATCTGGAAATCAAAGTACTGTGTTATTTGGGAACACTGGGGAATATTGATATTTAATTCTATTCCATGAACTTCACTAGAAACAATTTATGAGCAGAAAAGGACCACGCCCTTCATACGTAGTGTAACAAGCACAATCACAGACACACGAAACTACGCAAACCTCAGCAAGAGCACCTCGGCTTGAGTTTTTCTGTTAACTGTAGTTTGTCATTTGTTTGCTCTGTTAGCATTCATTAGCCTGATTCAAAACTGACCAAAAACCAGTCATTCCAGGTAACTTCCATTCACCCACCAGTACAGACTGCAAAGTGCTGAGATCCTGGTGTCACTGCTGTCTGTTGGTAGAGTGCCGGAGACCAGCTCCACAGGATTCGTTGGACCTGAACAGGTGGTGTGGCGTCGGCGAGGAAAGAAAGAGACGGACCACAGATGTCTAGTGCAAGTGTGGACAACAACCACATGGATCTTGCTTTATTTATATTTTTTTACTTAACCTTTTACATGATGATTTATCTTTTAATCAAAGTGTTTATTATTTTATCTCTATAGAAAAAGAAAAATCAGAATGTTCTAAAGCATTCATCTTGCTTTATTTATATTTTTTTACTTAACCTTTTACATGATGATTTATCTTTTAATCAAAATGTTTATTATTTTATCTCTATAGAAAAAGAAAAATCAGAATGTTCTAAAGCATTCATGCTGTGATAAAAGCACCCTCTCAGGCATCAATAGTTCACCCCAAAGCCTGTGGCTCGTGGCCAGGAAACTACACAATAGCAGCACTTGGCATTAGAGAGCGTCAGACTTTTGGTCCGAATCACAATTCTTGACCTTTTAAACTTACACATAAACTTATATTCTAAGTTCTTATAAAATCTTACTTATACTTATATTTAACAATTTAATCTTATGTTTATATTTATTATTCTAATTTATGAACAAAATCACAATATATACAACGTGATTTTATATAGTGAAACTTGATTATAACGTTCTATTGTATTTTATACTACTATTAAAAACAATTATACTATAAACTAATCTAAACAAAATCTATTTTTTTTTCCTTTTTGTCTTTTTTTTCGTGACCGGCAACGGATTGCAACCCTCGGCGTCGCGCCCGCACCTCACTCAGCCAGTGAGTGGCTGGTCTGTATGTGGGATCCGAACCCTCGGCGGGAGCGCCGCCACGCTCCCAAGCGGCGCACTGTAGCAGTGCGCCACCGGGCCAGCCCTAAACAAAATCTATTAATATCAAAAGCCTTTTTATATATTTTTATTATTTTACCTATTCATCTTTATAGTAAAACTTTCTAATGTTTTTACCAATTGACTCTGGGAACGGTGCAAGGAACAAAGTGAAAAGTTAAATGATCCTACTCAAACTAACAAAAATGCAATACATCATTCTTATTATTACTAGGGAAACATGTTCTTGGTAAATCAAGTGAAACTATGGGAGTGGGAGAAACAAAGAAATCTGTAACTGGCTGATGATCAATTAGTTATAAACATTACTGCACTCGGACCCACCGTCTCCCTGGGGATGTGGATAGAAATCCAACGTAATAGCTTCATTCCGCACGTACAAGAGCATGACCACAGCCACAATGGGTCCATGCACACANCGCTCCCAAGCGGGGCACTGTAGCAGTGCGCCACCGGGCCAGCCCTAAACAAAATCTATTTTTTTTTTCCTTTTTGTCTTTTTTTTCGGGACCGGCAACGGGATTGCAACCCTCAGCGTCGCGCCCGCACCTCACTCAGCCAGTGAGCGGCCAGTCTGTATGTGGGATCCAAACCCTCGGCAGGAGTGCCGCGCGCTCCCAAGCGGGGCACTGTAGCAGTGCGCCACGGGGCTGGCCCTAAACAAAATCTATTAATATCAAAAGCCTTTTTATATATTTTTATTATTTTACCTATTCATCTTTATAGTAAAACTTTCTGATGTTTTTACCAATTGACTCTGGGAACAGTACAAGGAACAAAGTGAAAAGTTAAATGATCCTACTCAAACTAACAAAAACGCAATACATCATTCTTATTATTACTAGGGAAACAACATGTTCTTGGTAAATCAAGTGAAACTATGGGAGTGGGAGAAACAAAGAAATCTGTAACTGGCTGATGATCAATTAGTTATAAACGTTACTGCACTCGGACCCACCGTCTCCCTGGGGATGTGGATAGAAATCCAACATAATAGCTTCATTCCGCACGTACAAGAGCATGACCACAGCCACAATGGGTCCATGCACACATCACTAACAAGGAAGATTAATGACAAAATTAAATGGAGCCAACCCATACCGGGAACATGCATCAAAAACACCTTTAGTACTGACAATGCCCTTTAAATAAACCAGTTGATTTTGATGTATTTTAACATGTCCTTTGAGAAACTCCGGGGAATTTCCCAAAGCCATACTAAGCCAAAAGGTTAGGCTGTTAATTCTGGGAATCCCTGTCAAGCAACCAAAAGTGAACAAACAAGAACTTCCATGGAGCCGTGCCACACACATGGACCCCCTTGTAGCCTGCAGAACAAGGGGTATCACTCAGGCTCCCATGCCGTTCCCTATAGCAGGATGGCGCACGGCAGTAGAGGACTTGGCAGGACGCCCTTTGCTCCCTCCTCTTGTCCTCTTCTGTGCTGGCCCTCTGGACTCTTTCCTGGCCTCTGGGCTCATTCTGGCCTCAGTGCATTTTCACTTGCACTTGGACTGGCCCCTGGTCATTTCTCAGGTCTTAGCTCCTCTGTGGGGCTGTTCCAGACCACCCAATCCTCCTGCCAGCCACCTCCAGTCGAGGACACTGTCGTGCACCGGGCTGGGTCTGGGGGCAGCACAGACAGCAGGTGTGTAGGAGCTCTTTATGCCCAGATCTCGGCTCCTAAATACCACCCCCCAACAGGAACCTGACAGGTTTCAACTAGGACTTCTTGTGCTAGAAACAAGTTTCTAAACCTGCCTGAGGTTGTATCTGAAGTATATAAAGTGATCTGGAAAGAACGATGTTCATAACAGAGTGAAACACATAACATCTATTGTAAGGTAAATGCTGGACATAGGCCTATCCCCCCGCCCCGTGCATACCAGAGCTCCCCTCCCCCCGGGAAACTACCCTGCCAAGGTATTACCCAAGGAAAGGCAGGTCTCCTGTAAGACAAATGGAAGACGGTAGGAGACAGGAGCCCCGAGTCAAGGAACGAGCATGAAACTGTAGTTAGAACACTAGTGTCAGCTACTCTGGTGCCAGGAGGGGTTAACTCATCTACTCAGCCAGGTCTGTGAGCTCTGAGTCAGGTGAGGGTCTACACATAAGCATGTGAACGACTTACACCTCTCCTTTGATCTGTTCACTGTGTAGCTGTCGCATGTACCCCATGGCGGTGCGGACTGCTAGCTGACAGGCCACCATCAGCACCTCGGGTAGTCTAATAAACCACTGTCTCTACCTATTGCACTATGGGGTGAGTTTCTTTGGAAGATGCGAACACTATGCCAATGCCCTTTCAGATTTGGGGCTCCCCCGGTACATCTATGAAAATTCATGAGTCCGTAATGATTCCCAGAAAAGGAAACTCTAGAAAAAAACCTAAAAGGGGGAAAATCAGCATTTATATTTTCCATGAGGAATTGCATTTCAGGGTAACCAAATAGCCCCAGTTGACGAGAAGAGGCTATGCCATACACAACAGTGCCAGCAGCAAATATAAAGTATAATAGAATTTGAAAAGCATGATTTTGAGACCCCTCGAACAAGGATTATCAATTGGTGTTAAATCATTGGTTAGATAGTCGGCAGATGCTGAACTCTGGATGGAGCCAACGTCACTGCACGCAGCTGACATACTGGTGCGGGGCTGACAGTGAGACAGGATGAAGACATCAGGCCAACCGTAATCCGACTTACTTTAAGTGGTTCCATCAGATATTATGAGCTTCTCATGTGGGACAATGTGAAATGCAGCTGGCCCTGGGACGAGACGGCGTGAACGGCACGGGTCCTGTCACATGCGGATTTTTCCAGTAAGTGCCGTGCGGAGCCGTATGTGTATCTTCTCTTCCTTACCATTTGCTTACCACCTTCTTTTCTCTACCTTACTTAATTGTAAGAATACGGTATATAATACAAACTACGTGTTAATCGACTGTTTATGTTAACAGTAAATCTTCCAGTCAACAGTAGCTTATTAGAAGTTAAGTTTTGGGGTAGTTAAAAATTATATATGGATTTTCCACTGTGTGGGGGATCAGCCCCCTTAAGCCCTGTGTTATTCCAGGGTCAGCTCTACAGACAAAGGTCCTTCAAAAAGTTTGTGAAAAAATGGAATTAAAAGATAATATGAATCTTACCATGAACTTTTTGAAGACCCTTCGTACTATCATTTCTGTGTTTGTATGTGTATGTTCTGGTTTCTTCTCAAGAGCTCTGAAGTCAGCCTGCCAGGTTCTAATCCCGATCCCCCACTTCTAGACTGGGATCTTGAGTGTTTACGCAGCCTCTCGGGGCTTCTTAGGGTTTCATAAGGATCTCATGGGGATGCTTGTGAAACGGTTGGAGTGGGGTCTGGCACTTAGGACATGCAGTGAGTCAGCTACTGCTACCATAAATGTGCGATCATTTCCCGAGTGACTGTGTACCGCGGTCACAACAGCCCTACACAGCTAAACGTCTCCCCTCACCCGCCCCAGGCCAACCGGGGGATGCCAGACTTTCAGCAGGGGGTGACTGGAGACCGTCAGGACCCGAGCGCCAGGCTCCCCTCCCGTCGCCAGCCCATCTGCAGGGCCTGAGCGGTCACTTGGTGTCTCTGGCCCGCAGGTTCTTCACTGTGAGCCTGGAAGAGAAGAGGGCAGGGCCGCGGAGGGGACACACACCTGGGCAGGTCATTGTTCAGTGTGACTGTTCTAAAGCCTGGGACACCATGCACGTAAGATAAAATGTGACGGTCCTCCCCTCAGTGGGCAGCACACTGACCCCACTTTTCTTAAACTTACCAAAATGAGACTGAGGTCTGCTCTGATTCTGTTTCTTCCCATATTTAGTGAACAAATATTTGTTTACTGAAACCTTTACATTTTTTATTTTTTGTGATCATATTTCTTCCAGAATAAAAATCCCATAGTGCTCATGCCCTATAGAACCTAACCGTGCACTGCTTATTTCCTGCACTGGTCTCCCGTGTCCCCTGCTCGGCTGGCCGCTGCTCACCCCCAAGGCAGCGCTGTCTGTTTTGTTATCGGTGCTTCACAAGCATCTGCAGCAGCCCCGGCGCACAGTAGGTGCTGGGTAGATATCAGAAATCCTTACTAAGTTATCAGCTTGGACACTGATTTCTACCTGTTCACTGAATGTGAACTTGCTCTTAACTTGGTGCCATAACCCGCTAGCAAGAAGTAAAGTTTGGAGTCTGGGTCTGTGGCCTGTGAAACGG
>NW_007737639.1:0-1987 GCF_000696425.1 Galeopterus variegatus | reverse complement strand
ATCTCTGGAGGCGTCCCTTACTTCTGTTCCCCTGGAATATTCTCCACACAGCCCTGCCCGAGCAGTACAACCTGTTCTCCAGGTGAATCCCTGCCAGTCCCTGCTCCTCAGCACGCTTATCCCAATCCCTGGCTCAAGGAATGGGGTTTCAAACACGGGGAACAGGTGCAGGATTTTGTTGGTGGGGGAGGGGCGGCAGTCTAGTGTCCCTTACACAGGACACAGGTAACAATCAGGCAATGGTGAAGAGGACTGTTTTACCTATAAGTGCCCGCGAGTCACATGGAAAGCAATTAGACCAGCATTCGGCACATGGTAAGAACCATCGGAGGGTTCACTGTTCCTGTTGTTATAAATAAGAATATAGTTATAAATTATTGTAAATTTATTAATGAGAAGATTCACTGCATAGAAATCTCATAGTCTTGATCAAAGAGGTCCTGCTAAGGCCTGAGACCTGTGTGTGAAAAGCGCCACGAGAGAGCGGAGCCCTCAGTGCAAGCGCCCAGGACGTCGGTCAGTGGTTTAACGGGCTCCGGGGAGTGGACGGGGCCTCACAAGGAGCGGGAGAAGCGTGTGCAAACCTGCCCGCGCCCTGCCCTCGCCACGGGACACTCCGCATCAGCCTGGGAGTCTGCAGAGTCTCACCAAAAAGGCCCTCACCAGGGGCGCCCTGCAGACCTGGACTTCCGGCCTCCACAACTGGAAGAAATGTTTTATTTCTTTATAAATTGCCCAGCTTCAGGTATTCAGTTATAAGTGACAGCAAATGGACTGATGCCCAAGGCAGTGTGCCAGCTCTATGTGCCAAAGCCAGATTAGCTGAAGGGGCAAAGGCTAAGGCTACACGTGTGCAGAGGTCTGAGCACCCAAGTCTGTCTCAGCTGGAGGGAGGGCGACAGGCGTGGGGAGTCCGACACCTCTGTGGGGGTTCACCCCACGAACCTGGTCTCGATCGCCTCCTCTGCTGCAGGCTGAGACTTACTCGTGGCTGTGAGGATTAAACAAGACAGCAGAGTGCCATTGTCCCCAGAGCTAAACGCACTTGCCAGCAATGATCCACTTTCCTCGCTTCCTCCGATGCTCTGTGAAATCCTTGGAAGCTAAGCCCAGCTTTTCACAGTTTTCTTCTCAGGACCTCGCCCTCCGCAGAGAACGACACCAGTTCTCCATCAGTGTGACGTGGTGCCACCTTCTGTGGCTTTTCACAGTTTTCTTCTCAGAGCCTCGCCCTCCGCAGAGAACGACACCAGTTCTCCATCAGTGTGACGTGGTGCCACCTTCTGTTGTAAGAATAACGTTTTCTAATGATTGTGCAAAATAATGAAGACAGTTTCTAATAATCCTTACAAAGATGATTCATTAGGCCTTTGAGTAGACAGAGCGCCTGCCACGGACGGACACTCTTCTGTCTCTGGAGAGAGGACGGTGAGCAGGCACCTCTGCGGTGCTGTGTGCGGGCCTGTTCCAAAGGCTGTTACCTGCAGAATCCTCATGATGGCTGTAGCTGTGCTCTTTGTCCCTAGTTCATGGACCAGGCAGCCGAGCACAGACGGTCAGACAGCTCCCCAGTTCCCCTTAGAGCCACCCCACTCCGGGCAAGCTGGATGAGTTCGCCCCTGACCTGTCCCCCGGCCTGTCCCCCACCNGTGCCATAACCCGCTAGCAAGAAGTAAAGTTTGGAGTCTGGGTCTGTGGCCTGTGAAACGGACATTTTAACTTGTCTCCGTCCGAGGCCGTGTGGAGTCAGGGAAACGTGGAAGCTGCTGGGAGTGCGGGTGAGAGGCCTGGCCGAGCACGTGTGGTACGTGTCACTCTGCAGGGCAGGGGTGAGGCTTCCCAGGGCTCCTGTGCCCGCCTGTGTTGCAGGCAGTGAGCGCGAGTCTTGGCGCATGGCCCTGCCTCTTTGTGGACTCAAATGGGCTCGGCTGATCCCAAAGGAGCCGCCACAGCTGGGCCCCTGCAGCCCCCTGGAGCGGGGCGGGGT
>NW_007737638.1:50625-51085 GCF_000696425.1 Galeopterus variegatus | reverse complement strand
TGGCTTTCGGTGACAAATAGGATAAAAGGATGAGATAGGTTTGAGAGAGATAGAGCTGGGGCTGTGAGAAGAGTGGCTTTTAATTGCTGGAAGGAAGAATGAATGAGCTTTGGGGGATCTACAGGAATGGCAGGATCCCCTTTGGCTGCCCCATAAAGTGGTTTTGCTGGCACGCCAAAGTTAGGAATCCCTAGGCGAAGATACCCTGCCAGCCCCAAGAAAGAAAAGATTTCACCCTTTGTGGTAGGAGCAGGGAGTTCAGAAATTAGACTCTTGAACTGAAGGAGAAGAAATTTGGACCTTGCTGGGGGACACTCAATATCCCCTGGAGGCCAGGAAATCAAGGAGAGCAACAGTGTGGGCCTGTGAATCCTCATAGGAGGGGCTACAAAGGAGGAGGTCATCCACATATTGTATTAAAGTGCTAGAGGTTGGAGGAAGTTCAGATAAGTCTTGAGCT
>NW_007737638.1:46203-49625 GCF_000696425.1 Galeopterus variegatus | reverse complement strand
GGCCAGGTCTGGGGCAGCCTGTAACAGGAGTATTGTAGCTGGAGTTAAAGTGTTTAGGGTAAGAGTAGTTTTGAATTTGAAAAGAATGTCCCATCCCAGTAAGGGGGCTGGGTATTGAGGAATTATTAAAAATTTGTGTGTGAATTCAGTGTGTTGTAGGGTGTAGGAAAGGGGTTGAGTGATCCCTGGGCAGCATTCTGATTCTGTGACCCCTACTATTGTGACCCCTACTATTGTGCTAGAGGAAGGCGTTGTTGGTTCAACATATTCAGGAAGGGTAGAGTAAATGTCCCCTGTATCAATGACAAAAGAGATTGGCTTACCTCCTATGAGGTGAGTTACCTTGGGCTCATGCATGGTGATCTCTGTGGGGGCCTTAGGCCCTGGGCATCGTCAGTCTTCCTCCTGGGCAAAGCCAAGAATCTCCAGTAGGGATGGCTGTGAAGCCAAAGGCTGTAGGTTGGGGACTGGGCCACTCCTTCTCTGGCGAGTGGCACAGTCAATCCCCCAGTGACCTGGCTGTTTGTAGTGAGGACAGGTTATGACAGGCCCATGCTGAGTGGCCTGGTCAACTGCATTTGAAGCAGTTCTCAGTGGCTTGCCCCTAGAGGCAGCCAGCTTTGGAGTATGTGAGCCATGGATGGCATTAGCCAGGAGCTGATATTTGGCCTGTTCTCTTATAGTTTTTTGAATATCAGGGGCTGATTGGGTAAATAAATGAGAGTGTAAGAGGGCTATGCCTGCAGGGGAGTTTGGATCTATACATGTGTATTTATGTAAAGCCTCAGAGAGGCAGGTTAGGAACTCACTGGGATTTTCAGTGGATCTCTGTGTGATTTCTCTAAGCTTGTCATAATTGACTGACTTGTGAGCAGCCTTTTGGAGGCCATAAATCAAGTGTGTGATCATATTATCCTGGAGATCCCAATCCCTGTGGCCAGCCTGGTAGTTCCAATTGGGTCCATGCAAGGAACAGCAATGGCTCCCACAGGCCACCTATTATTTTGAGCATGTACCTGAGCTGCCATCCAGACCTGCTCCCTGTACATGGACTTGGACAATTCCTTCCATCCCAGGCACTTCATGGAAGGGTTATAAAAAGCTGGAGCTGAGGCAGGGTTTTTACCTGATGAAGGTGGAAAAGGGGAGGAGTTGGGCTGAGGATGAGCATCTGGAGGCCAGGTGTGGGGAAGAGAGAGAAATGTGGAGGGCTGACAGATCAGAAGATTGATCTGAGTCTGGAAGGGGGGGTCGAGCATGAGCTAGAAGAATTTGAGACACAGGACAGTTTTGACAGAGAGAAGAGCACATTCAGAGATAGGAAAAGGCTCGAACAAGGAATCTCTACAGCTTTTGCCGCTTCAGTGAGTGTCTAAATCGAGTGCCATCTTGTGGCCACTGGGATCCATTGTAATGAGGCATTTGAGTTTTAATGTCTCCCTGGAGGTTGAGAAATTGGCCGGGAGATGGCCCAGAGGCATAGGGTGGCCCAGAGGTGTAGAGCGTGGAGTACAGTAGAAAACGGGATGGGACATTTAGTTTCAATGTCTCCCTGGAGGCCAAGAAATTGGCCAGGAGACAGCCCAAGGGCACAGAGCATGGAGGTTTGGATTGTGAGGATCCCGTGTAGAGGGTAAGAAAGGGCAGGCAGTCCTGGCAGAAGAAGTGTGCCAACAAAGAGTGTCCTCTCTGCTGTCCACCTTCTTTCTGAGAGAAAAGCCACTGACCAGTTAATGAAGTGTCCTTCAATAGCTGGGGGGCACAAGAAGGGTTCCCTCAGCCAGGCACCTGGGCTTCGTAGAGACCTGAGTCATAGAGAGAGTAGTCAGGGGAACCATAGAAGTAGGCAGGACAGACCCACTGACTCACCCTGAATTGAGGTTGGTGTTGGATGCATTGGTCTGAAATGGCAAAAGTAGACAGTCCTGGAGGCATCCGGTTTTGGCAGTTCTGGGAAGGGCAGCCGAGGGCCAATCACCCCAAGAGAGAGGGAATTGTTCACAACATCGGCAAAATCCTTCCCGGGTTTCAGCACCATAATAAAAGAAAGTGAGCTGAGATGCTGGGTACCATTCAAGCTTTATCAAAGAAAGAAAATCTGCCCACCTGTGCTCAAAGTAGCAGGCAGCCCAGGGCTGCCCTGAAAAGGGGACAGCACCAGGTGTGGGGTGGTGGAGCTTATATTGATATGTTGGTGCCGAGGGCTGGCTGATACCATCAAGGAGGGTCATTATGCTAATGTGGATCGGGATGGAGAACCGCGTCCTTGCAGAAGAAAAAGGGTTTTCTGTTTAAGTCAGGAAGCTTCTTGTAAAGGGAAAGGGGGAGGGGAGGAGGTGGGCGGTGCCATTTTGTACTTGGGCTTGTCTAAAGTGGCACTGGTTATGCTGCAGATCTATTAGAGCCAGACAGCAGTTCGTGGGAAGAGGGAACACCATCCCATTGTGCAGATGAGCAAATCTTCGAGACGGTCGGGTGGAGGCAAGACAGTGCACAGGCAGCAGTCACACAGCTGCATGGTTGCCCGCCTGTGCTTCACGCACCAGCGCTCCTGGCCACACACCTGGGTTTTTGGGGCTGAGCTTGNCAAGGGCTGGCTGATACCATCAAGGAGGGTCATTATGCTAATGTGGATCGGGGTGGAGAACCGCATCCTTGCAGAAGAAAAAGGGGTTTCTGTTTAAGTCAGGAAGCTTCTTGTAAAGGGAAAGGGGGAGGGGAGGAGGTGGGCGGTGCCATTTTGTACTTGGGCTTGTCTAAAGTGGCACTGGTTATGCTGCAGATCTATTAGAACCAGACAGCAGTTCGTGGGAAGAGGGAACACCACCCCATTGTGCAGATGAGCAAATCTTCGAGACGGTCGGGTAGAGGCAAGACAGTGCACAGGCAGCAGTCATACAGCTGCATGGTTGCCCGCCTGTGCTTCACGCACCAGTGCTCCTGGCCACACACCTGGGTTTTCGGGGCTGAGCTTGGAGCTGGACCTGGGGAGGGCTTCTGGTCTAACGATGCCAGAGGGTGCCTTAGGTAGCAGCAGCATGCCTAGAGTTAGGATGACACTCTGATGGGAACATCAGCCTGGGTGCTGGCTGCCAGCTGATCTCAACATGTGCTCCCCAGATGCCCTCTGGCTGTTCTCGGGCAGGCGGCAGCTGCAGGGACCTGGTGGCAGGGCTGGCCTGAAGAGGCTCTGGGTGTAGTGATCATCCTCTGACTGGTGCCCAGACCCTGCGGCACCAGTGAGGGTTGAGGTCCCCGCTCCTGTGGCCTGTGTTATCTGTGGACAGGGCTTGGCATCTTGTACCTTCTTTCTGCTTTCTTTTTTTTGACTGTTTTCCCCTTTTTTATTTTATTTTATTTATTTTATTATTTTTTTATTTTGTCAATATACAATGTAGTTAGTTATTGTGTCCCATCACCGA
>NW_007737638.1:43592-45322 GCF_000696425.1 Galeopterus variegatus | reverse complement strand
TCCTGTGGCCTGTGTTATCTGTGGACAGGGCTTGGCATCTTGTACCTTCTTTCTGCTTTCTGAGCCTTTAGGGGCAGTCACCGCTAGGTGAATAATGGTCTCTGGCTTATGGCCGTATCACTCAAAATCTTAGTCTTCTTAAATAAAGGCATTTTTTAGAAATTAAAATTGGAAATTTTAATTAAAGAATATTTGTTAAACCATTGCTAATAATTTAGGCATAAATTTAAGAAATATACATGCCTAGGCATTATCAATGATTTAAAAAATTCAATTTAACAGTTATGAATCATTTCTTAATCAACTTCCTGGTTTTCTCCAGGGTTAAATATAATTTTTTGGTGTGTTCACAGATTCAGTATTTGTAGGAAGCAAACTTGGATTCTTCCTCTGGAATCCAGGAACGTTCTATTGGCATATCCTTTTGGGCAAAGAGAGAAATAATATTTTAGCTAACGTTAGCGTTTCATTGAGGATGTGTGGTATGTTGGGCCTTCACGTTTATCCGTTTATGTAGAAAGTGGAATGAGGAGTCCAGGAGAATAGCCAGACGAGTGCATGAAAGCACCGTTCCTGATAAAGCTGGTGACGTGGCCGAGAAGCAGGCTGTCGACTCACGCGTGATGTCTCTTCACGCTGCTCGTTCACGTCCTGAGAGTTGTCTCCTTAATTACTCTACATGCACAGTAATGTGGGTGTGTGGATCAGCCCCAGTTCTTCTTTTTGCAAAAGAACAAAACAAAACAAGCCTGGGCTATCCGAAGCAGGCTCTGGTCCTCAGAAAGATAACTGATGACAGTCACTCGGGGAGTGCAGGAGAGCGGGAAGAAGACCCTCGAACAGGTGCAGAACATCTGCCTGTGTTTCCTGAGCTTCAAAATAGGTGCAGCACATTTTTAAAAGCACCAACCAAAATAACAGTAACATCATCAACAATAACAGTCCTTGTAAGAAAATCATTCAATAAATTATTGGTAAATAAGGCCATGATTTAATATAATGTTTAGGGAGAAGGGGTTGAGGGTTGCAAATCAGAAATCCAGGTATAACATGAGGAATGCTGCAACCACCTGGGGGGCCTAAGAGGAGGAGCGCCGGCCTCTCGACGCATGAACTCGTGAACTTGTTTTATAGAACGCCACTCAGGGCTTCGGAGCAAAATGAGTCGGGAGGTTATAAAACAACATTAGCAAAATTATTTATTCACCACTGGGGGCACTTGTCGGGTTAAAACAGGAAGTCATAACTCCAGTGTAAGGGAAAAGCCTCAGCTGAAAAGGTTCTGGAGCTGCTGGGGGACCTTCGTTGCCACGTGGAGGAAACTGACATGCAGGAAAGAGTGAAGTTGAGCTGGAGGAGGCCAGGGCGGGCAGCGGGTGAGTGACGGGCCTGTGGTGACACGTCCTGGCTGGGCTCAAGGATTCTGGAGCCAGATTCTTCTGCTGAAATCCTGTTTTTATCGCTCATTAGCTGTGGTCATGTTACTTACCTGCACGTCTGCCAGGGTCCTGGTCAATACAATGAGAACACACGTGGTATCCTAGTCTTGGGATTGTTTTGATATCACTCATGGTAACACACGTGAAATGCTGAGAGTGGTGCCAGCCATGTGGGCAGCGCTCAGTGGGCGCAGACTTCTGGGCCCTGGCCGTGCCCCTGCCTTCCCCACAGACTTGATTTTCAGAGTCCAGGACCTATGAGCTTCCTTTGCTTCTGCTTTTGGAAGCTGG
>NW_007737638.1:40066-42796 GCF_000696425.1 Galeopterus variegatus | reverse complement strand
CCCTGATCCTAAGCCTTGTGGGATTTCCCGGGCACAATCTGTGCTTGTGGCTGTTACCTACAGATTGAGTTCCTACAGCAGACATTCTTTCCTGAATGTGCACAGAGGAGCGACATCACACCTACGCATATGACACGTGGATTTGAATACTCTGGGTTTGGAGTGGGGGACAGAGGAACAGTCTGTGCAGACAGAGTGGGTGCCTTTTCCTAGTCCACTGCATGCGTGGATGTGAGGGGGGACATGAGAGTCTTTGTTTATTTGATTTCATTTTTGTCTGTTTTTCAGAAGACGGTTACCTTGCTGTATTGAGCAACATTCTGGTATTAAAATACAGGTATTTTTGCAGACAAAGTGGCACCTAGTGTGACTGCTGCCTCCTGCCCCCAGAACTAACTATGAAAAAACCACGGAAGGAAGAGAAAAGGGTGGATTTGAGGAACACGAGCACCGAGACACCAGTGGGAGACAGGGCTGCTGTGTGTGCTGGGTGGGGGGTGTGGAGTGGGCTGCAGAACCATAAAAGGACGTGCGTGGGAGCGTTTCCACCTTCTGCTCGCTTCTCCTCACATGGCCTGTGAAGCCCAATGCCAGATGCTATGGACTCCAGAGTTAGCAGCTGAGACGTCCCCGTGCAGACTCCAGGGGTGGTGAGCTGCCATCTGGGAAGGCTGCCTCCATCCCAGGGCACTCTCTAAGAGCCTAGAAGCTAATTCTCCTCCAAGGAAGTTTCCCGGTGGACAGTGAGTGCATGTGTGTGGGGGGTTGACTTGGCCCTGTGGTTTGGGTGCGCCAGATGCGCTGCCTCCTTTCCTTCAGCTCCTGCTGGGGATTCAGTCTAGGGCCTGGCCTTGGCTCTTCTCCAACCAACATCATCTGGCAGGACAGCGGATACCCTCAGGGAGTGTGAGCTCACAGGCCAGAATAACCCGGCCCCAGATAAGCACAACCCCTGTGAAAGTAAAACACACCACGTGGGCACCCATGGAGCAGACAGACTCATCATTTAGGAAGCACAACATTACCAAGGAGATAAGGGAGATTATCAGTAAAATAAAGAGGGAAGGGAGGGTGTTAGGAGAATAAAGTCATAGAAAGGATCAAACGGCATCATTAAGGGTGAAATAGTAATAGCGAGCATGAGGGAAATAATAAACAGGACCACAGACAGGAAGAGTACCTGCGAAGAATACATCAGTGGGGCAGAAGGTCAAATCGAGGACCTGGGCAAGGAACCTAAATAGGAAACATGTGTGTGCGTGAGAGGGCCACGCGCACTCACACACGTGCTGTGGAGGACCGTGACAGCTGCACCAACAAACGTGCGCTATACATGCACGTATCTAGAAGGAGGAATGGCGGAAAATATAAACTAAGCACTCAACCTNGCCACTGTGAGCCACTCTGGATGGACGATAATCAAATCCCTCGATAGCAGCTAGAGTGAGGCTGTTAGACATGTATCGGACCATAATACCTCTCTGCTCAAAATCCTCTCAAATTAACCCATCTCATTAAAGTAAAAATCAGAATTCCTTCACAGCCTAAAGCCCCTCCCTGTCTGTCACCTTATTTCCTATTAATTTCTGTGTCTCTCCCTTCCCTCCAGGCACAGCGTCCTGGCTTTTTCCTCTGCATGACACACTCCGCCTCTGTCTCCAGATATCCACATGGCTCCTTTGCTCTCCCCCTTCAGGTCTTTGTGCAAACGTTACCTCCTCAATAAGGTCCACCTGGTCACCCCACTTAAAATTGCAACTTATCCCCCAGCACCCTGGTCCTGACTACCNTCCCTGCCACTTTCCACCATGAGTAGAAGCAGCCTGAGGCCCGTGCCAGATGCAGCTGTCCTGGAATCGTAAGCCAAATAAACCTCTTTCATTTATAAATTACCCAGTCTCAGGTGTGTCTGTTATAGCAACACAAAATGGACTAAAACAAGATGCATTCACAATAGCATCAAAAATTCTGAAGTATCTAAGGAGTTCATGTAACAATAGTACATAAGTCCTCCATGGGAAAGAAGCAGAACTCAGCGAACAGAAAGATATTCTGAGCAGAGATCTTGGATCTTAATATTTTAAAGATGCCAATTCTCACCAGAACTACCTATAAATTCAGTGCGACCCCCAACAAAAAGTAAGAGCCAGAATGAGTTCTACAGGTCAAGGAAGTTTACGTACATTAAGAATGCAGTATGCAGACAACAATGTATGTTTTGCAAGAACCTGCTCAATGAAAAGATACTCATCAGATAATTCATTATGGCGGGGGTTGGAGAAAAGGGAATGGGGGGATAAATAAATGTCTAAAGGTTTTTAAAGTGCCAGATGGAGTGTTTCTTCTTCTGCATCTGAGGTCCAGCATTTTTCTAGGTATTTTTCATATAATATTCATTAAGTGCAAGACAATTTCTTTGCCTTGTGTTTAACCAAAGACTCTTTGATCTCTGTTAGCACTGAAAGAAAAACTGGCTGAAGTTTGTGCATAATGTTATATTGGTTCCCAAATGGTAGTATTTCTATATGGCTTTTTAAGGATAATTCTGACTCCATCCAGTTTTTACCTTGTTTGCTGATTTTAGAGTAAATCACATTTTTTTCTTAAACTTATAGGCAGCCAAAAAGAAGATTAATTCAAGGGATTAATTCAATGGGTACCAAAATACACTTATTAAGTATCAGGCAAGGGTAAGGGCAATTTTCAAAACAACAGGACAGAAATTAGCAT
>NW_007737638.1:30722-39941 GCF_000696425.1 Galeopterus variegatus | reverse complement strand
TGTTATATTGGTTCCCAAATGGTAGTATTTCTATATGGCTTTTTAAGGATAATTCTGACTCTATCCAGTTTTTACCTTGTTTGCTGATTTTAGAGTAAATCACATTTTTTTTCTTAAACTTATAGGCAGCCAAAAAGAAGATTAATTCAAGGGATTAATTCAATGGGTACCAAAATACACTTATTAAGTATCAGGCAAGGGTAAGGGCAATTTTCAAAACAACAGGACAGAAATTAGCATCACTTCCTAGTTCCAAGGGTGAAAGATAATGTGGTTGGGTTAAAAAAAAAAAAAAAAAAAGGCTTATGCCTACTTTGCAGGAGAGACTGTGAGGAAAACAGAGTAGTTTAGTCAGGCCCCTTTGCCTCAGGTCTGGTTGGGGGTGGTGCAGCTCATTCTTTGTAAACAAGCTGTGTGTGGGTGAAGTTAGTGCACATTCGTGTCCACATATCTTTTTGGTTTGTTGCTATTCTTGTGTGCTCTTCAGTTTGTGAAGCAGTGGCTGGAAGGCAGAGAGCTCATGTCTGCAGAGAGCTCATGTCTAAAAACAGAGAGCTCATGTCTAAAAATAGAGCATGTTTACTTTGCTGGCAGCTGCTCAGGTTTTCTTTGGACTTTGCCAGTAGCAGTGGAATTTCTCTTCAGACTGCATAGGTCTTAGACATGTGTGTGTGCTGAATAAAGACTATTCTTTCTTCAACCAAGGTTCCAAGGACCTTTTTTCTGGTTACCTAACTCGTAGACCTGCTTGTGAAGGGTTTATGACCCAGTCTGGACAATGGTCTTGAGGGGTCTGTGAGCTCCAGACCCAGCCCTAGCTGTACATTGACCTTTGGGATCTGCTGGTGGATGAAGCTCTCGGACCAGAGCATAATACAGCGCACCCAGAGATCTTCTTCTCTGCCAATACAGGAGATAAATTAGAACAGAAAAGGCAATTCTGGCAAATTTATTTTGGGCCTTTTGCCACTGGTTGGTCCCTACATCCCACGGTTTCAGCAGGCCTCCCCACCTCCACGTACACACATGTGCACACAGACGCGGCTTTCCCCGTGAGGCCGAGCATCGGTCTGGGTAGGCTGGGCTATGCCGTCACGTCTATTGACCCCATCTCTGTTATTTACAATACCCATGCGCACACCCACGTGGGCCGACCGTGGCCCGTGCTTCATCCGGGTCTGGCCTGCTGGAGTGGCCTTCATCTGGATGCCACAGCCACTGCTGCGGAGGGAGCAGGACGAGGAACCGCCTGCTGGCACGTGGAGGTTCTGCAGAGGGGGCCGGGCCCACCTTGCTGCTCACATTTTGTTGACAGGAGCGGCTTCCCTGGCTGAGCCCACGTTGCAGATGAAGCGCGGCCTCCTGAGCAGGGCCAAACCCACCTGGGTCCTTCTCAGGAGTGGCTCAGAGACTGCGTTGCTGGGTCCACAGCTCAATTCACGAGCCGATGTGGAGGAAGGGTGGGCTCGGAGTGTGAATTTTAAGGAGAGGTGACCCCTTCCCTTCACCCCTGGGCAGCAGGAAGATTATAACAACAAAACACCTTCCAGAGTCCCTGTCCGGGACCCTCGCCTACCACGAAAATTATGGACCACAGGCTGCGCCTCCCATGGCGCCTTCCCTGCAACCATGGCACTCCCTGGCTGGCCTCAGGGAGGAACACAAGAAGGGCAGGGGCTGGAGGAGCCCCACGTGCTCTCCTGCCTCGTCCGTCTCTGCTCAGTCCCATCCTCTCTCCCACTCCGGGCTAGTTTTTAATTGCTCTAGAACTTCTTATGAACAGCGATGCAGAGTGTGTGGTCTTAAGTGCGGGAGCTCCGTGTTTCTGAGGTTGGTCCCTGCTGTGTGAAGCGTCCGGCCCTGTGTGCTGGGGAGCAGCCTCTGCAGCACAGACGTCCACCCTCCCTGGGAGGTGCCACGGCTGACTCCAGTTGTAGGCTGCTATGAATAAGGCTGCGATGAACATTCTTGTACAAGTCTTTCTGTGGACGTATATTTTTATTTCCCTTGGGTAAACACAAAGGATTGGAATTACTGGGTCATAGAAGAGGTGTATCTTTATCTTCGTTAAGAAACTGCCACACCTTTTTTGAATGTGCTTGTGTCATTTTATGGTTTCTCCAGTAATTGTGAGACTGCTCACTGCCTCACAGCTTGTTAGTACTTCAAATCGTTCACATCTAACTTTAAGAAATGTGCAAACCTTGTGTTGGGAAAATAGAATAATTTAATCGGGCCCGCTCACCTTAGGTACGGTTGGGGTGGTGCAGTGCCTTCTTTGTAAGCAAATTGTGTGTGTGTGTGTGTGTGTGTGTGTGTGTGGACTTAGTGCACATGCATGGTGCCATGACTTGGCTGGCATCTAGTGCCTCAGGCGTCTGTCTGGCACAGCCATGCTCTCAAACTTATGGCTCCAAGGACCTTTTTGCCAGTTACCCAGCTCGTGGACCTGCGTGTGAGGGGTCTGGTGACCCAGGCTGGCATGTGAAGGGTTTGTGACCCAGTCTGTGAATGGGCTTGAGGGGTCTGTAAGCTCAACAAATGGCCCAGTCGGCAGGATTACAGGTAGGTAAAAGAGCTGGACACCTTGTGTTAGTTGGTAGTCCCACACTCCTCCCATATCAAGCCTTTTCTGGAGCCATTGACAATGGCTAACACAGTCCATCTGTGTGTGTCTCCTGCCTGCTGTGGTCACTTCAGCAGGAGGCTCCATAGAGGGCAGGTCGTCCACGTGGTGGACACAGGAAACGGCGAGACTGTCGTCAGATGCTCCAGTACGAAAAGGGGCTAATTATATGTTAAGAAAAGAATCTTGTTGCAGGTAAAAGTGGGGGTTTTGTAGTCTTCGTCTGAATTAGAGTCTCTCCTTAGTCGTATTCTGGGTGGTATTTTCAACACTAGTGAACGTTCCTAGGATTACTCAGTAAAGTTCTTCTTTTCTCCCTTCTAATTTCAGGACAATTTCTTCTAAGTCCTGGGTCTGTGTTTCTGGGGTTAGCTAAAGCTCTTACTGGCACTAGGACAAAGGGCAGTTGTGAACAGAAGGAAAATCAGACACTGGGCCGTTCTGTCCCCATTCGCCAGGAACTTGGCAGACTGGCTCGGCTGCTTGGAGGAGCACACGGCCACCGCCTTTCTGGGGGAGTTCTGGGCCAGGGGTGATCGGATCTTCTGAGGCAGAAACCGCCTTAAGGTGACCGTGTCAGAGACCACAAGAAGAGGTGGAAAAGACAGAATTTTCTGGCATATTTGACGACTGGAATGTGCAGCCGGCCAGAAGGCATGGAGGCCCAGGGTGCAGCCCCGGCCTGACCTCCCCGAGCCCAGGGCAACCACTCTTTGCACTGTGCCAGAACCAGCAGTCCTGTCTTTAAAAGTATCAACTTATTTACTTATTTTTCCAAAAATTATAGTGCATTTACTAGAACATAATATGTAGAAAAGCAAAAGAAAGGATAGAGATCACTCAGAAACCCATTCCTCAACATAATTACGGTCACCATCCATTTTGTTGGTCTCCTGTGCTTGTGTTTACAAATGGAAATCTGTTTTATAAACTTGTAACCCATTTTAACTTGAGAATACATGTGGATTATTCTACAGGCCATTAGATATACTTTGCGCCATGGTTTTAAGTGGCCGTACACACAACCCTCCGCCGCTGGCGTGTTTAGTGTCCAGCCATCTCCCCATGCCGTGCCTGCAGGGCTCCTTCCATCACTTCACCACGAAGTGGAAAGCAGGAATATAAGGATCATTGCAGAGTCGGGAGACAGTTGTTTACGTTTCTGCACATCTTGCAAGCAGAGGTGCCAGCCACCTTCTTTTCAAGGCTGTGCAGCAGGCAGGCTTCGAGGGCTCATGCCTTCCTTGGGAGCAGTGGACAGGTGGGCTGCCATGGTATGAGCTGTGCTGCCGCATGTTATACAAGGTCCGGGCTCTCTGAGCTCGGGTCCTCTCCTGTAACACACCTGCTGTGTGCAGGTGTCGCCTGGCCCCTCTGTGTGCCCTGTGGGAACTGCACTTGGAGCCGGCACAAGGGCACGGCTGCAGTCTCAGCGTGGGGCAGGCTTTCTAGCCAGCTTGTGGGTAGGGTAAAAGCTCAGACCTCACATTTCTGGGCAGTAGCTCTCTGAAGTTCCAAGATGGGTCAAAAGAGCAGTGTCATTCCCACTGGTAACTGCACGCAGTTACTGGTGAGGATCCTAAAGCTCCACTTTTGGGCCAGGACAGGCCACCAGATGCCCTGCAGCTTATTACTGTGCTAGGGCCCTGCTCCTCTGCTGCTGTAGAGGGAAGGAGGTGTCCTGGTTCTCCTGGTTAGTCCTGAGGCTTCCTAGGGAGACTGGCCCTCATCTCTGTGACGCTCACTGGGGGAGCTGCTTTGTGCAGCCGGAGGACATGCAGCGGCTGCTGGGCCTGACCTCCGCTCTCGCTGCCCTGCCCTTTCCTGCCCCGCCACTCACTCACAGTGGGTCCTGTGTCCTTCCCTAGTGGCCCCACCCTCACCCTGGGGGCTCTGTCGGTTGGGGCCAGTCCAAGGGGAACGCCCCTGGTCTTCCTCCACAGTGCCGGCAAGATGCAGCCTCTGTGCGAGCCGCTCCGGATGCTGGTGGAGCTGCTCTGCTGAGTCAGCGCTCTACCCTGTCCTGGGAAAGGCCAATGCCCAACCCCAAGACTGCTGCCAGGATGAGGAAAAGCACCCTGAGGACAGAGTGTGTGTCCTTCCCTCCACAGGCTCTGGGGAGCAGCTTCAGGCGCGGGAAAGCCTCCCCTTCATCCTCATGGGGTGCCCTTCCCACAAGTGACAGACCAGCCCCCAAGGTGGCTGCCTGAACCAAGTCCACCCTCCTGAAGCTGGCGTGGCAGGGCCATGGGATGACTTTCCACTGGGACAGAGAAAACATGTGTAGCAGAGTCACCGAGAGCCTCGTTTTGCATGTGGGAAAACTGAGGCCCAGGAAGGCCCAGTGAGTGTCCTGGAAGCACTTTTACCCTGTCCTATTTCTCCTTCATTCTGCACGTCTTGACGGAGCTGGCCCCAGCCCTCGTCCGAGACAACATGTGCACAGACATTGTGTTTTAGGCTCACTTTTGTCTCCTGCGGAAGACACACTGCGACCCAGGTGGACAAGCACGTGGGCCTGGTTTGCAGCCAGGAAGGGGTTAAGGAGGCGTTGCCGGGTGACTCCTCCCAGCCTCAGAAGGTTGGAGAGAGGAGGGGAGACAGTTATTTTTAGGATGCAAATGGTCATGATTAGAGCTTTGAGATTTAAGCAGTCATTTAGTCATAAATGCCGAATTCACATCCGCTGGTTGATGACAGGGTTCCTTCAAACATGCGACTGTTCAGCTTTCTGCGAGTGTGGTTAGGTCTGCAGCCCAGGTTCCTGGAGAACAGAGCACCCGAGACCATCCTGTCATGTTTGGGGGGGAGATTAACCTGCAACCAGGGGCATAAGTGCCCCTGGGGGACCCGCCTTACCCAGCGTGCGTCTGTCCACATGTATGGGAGAGAACGGGACGGGAGGTCCCACAGGAAACATGCTCCGATCAGGAGGTGACGCGGGCTGTGCTGCCAGTCACTGTTGAGGCCGTGTGTCCAAGGGGGCCTCTGTGATTGTCCCCAGATTAAAGCCTAGGCTTCCTGATGAAAGCATGGGAGAGCATCCCAGTCCCAGTCAAAAGGAGAGCTGTGAAGGGGAGATGTAAAGGAAAACCCAGACACTTCCATGGGAGGAGCTGTGCCTCGGGGGTTGCCGCCGCCCTCCTGGGACTCCACTTGGGGGAGGGGGTGCAGGTCTGGGGAGCCGGGGTTCCTGCAGGAGGGCCTGGAAATGGCTCCGTGGGCACTGGATGAGTGCTGGGCTTCTCTCCCTGCCCCTGCTATGGAGTTCAATCCACTCCCAAACGGACCTTGCATGGGACGCATCCCCCTCCACGGAGAGGCAAATCTGTGTGAGCGACGGGCCAGGTGAGAGTCGTAAGTGATCAAAATTGCACCGTGTCCACTTCTCACCCCAGAGAGGGCGGGCCAGAGTTGGCGTCATGGCGCACACACAGGGGAACCTTGTCCTGACCGCAGGGCAGAACAGGGGTCCATGTCCCCCGCCTGGACCACCTTCCACGCCCCAGCTCCTGACCCTGCTCACCTCTAGGGCCTGCATGGGGACCTAGGCCAGATTGGGTAGAGGTTGCAGGTCCTCCAGGGTGAGCCTGCCCCTGGCCCAAGACGAGCCTGGCCTCAAAGGGACAGTAGGCCAGGGTAAGATCCCTGCCCTTGCCATGCAGTCACAGAGGCACCTGTGGGCCGGGTGGGAGTCACCTGCGGACTCTGACTGTAGGACAGAAATGAAGCCTTCAGGAGACCTGAGGGGCCGCAGAGAGGAAGGGGCTGACCGGGCCTTAGGTGGTTTCCACAGGACCAGGACAGTGAGAAGAGTGGGCACAGGAGGAAGGTAGGATCCAGAAGGCGGGAATGGCCACAGCCTCCGTGGCAGGGACCAAGCATACAACCCAGAGAGGCACACCCTCCCCACACAGCATCTGTTCCTCAGGCAGCGCCCACGGTCTGGGGGACAGTCACTCAGCAGGCCCCCATCTGCCTGGCAAGCTTGTCTTTCTGTGTGGCGTGGCTGACCCCTGCTGCAGGCGCACCTGGACTCTAGGGCCAGCTGCTGGGCAGGCAGAGAGTGTGTCAAAGGCTGGCTGCAGGTGTGTCCCCTCAGAGCAAACCCTGCTCCCTTCTGGCCTGGCATTTCCACCCCCCAGCGGTGGCCCTGCCTGCCCCTCCTGCCTGGGAGCGATGGGAGCAGGCAGCGCCCGCTGTGCCTGGTTCTGGTTCTCAGAGACCAGCTGCCCGGGTTTGGTCGAGCGCCCTGGCGTGCTGACTGTGAGTAACTGCGGCAAGTGCACGCTTGGCTGCGGCTGTCCTTCCACAGTCACCGTGTCCACGGCGGGTGCACACAGTGACCCATGGCCCCCTCGGCACTGGTGCTGCCGTGGTGCGTATGCACTCAGTCCACAGGCAGTAAAGCGTGCCGCAGTGCCGCCTCCGGGTGTCCCTGAGACAGCCCATGTGGCATCTTACACAGGAGTCCTCATAAAATGACACAGGCCTGCGGAGCTAGAGGTGCAGCAGAGAAGAGTCAAAACTGGACGTGAAATTCAAGCAGAACGTGAAGGGAGCCACAGAGGGGGAGCTGACCGCGGCGAGCATGGTGCGCAGCCAAGGAGGAGCCAGAGGGGGTGCCGGGGCCACGCTGACATCCCCTTGGAGGAGCTCTTGGAGGTGCTTCTGACAGCGAAGGAGCAGAGAATGCACTGTGGGGGGAGGCACAGCTCTCCCTGAGCCACTTCCAGCACTGCCCCGACAGGAGGGCAGGTGGCAGAGCCCTTCAGAGGCTCGCACAGGAGGGAGGGGGCAGGGGACGTCTCTGCGGGGCGCCCCACGCTGCCTGCTCTGGGCAGCTCCTGTTCCCGTGTCTAACTCTTCTTTCTTGCTTGAAGACAGAAGTATCTTAAGTCTCTTTAGCTCTCTGGTGAGAAAGAAAGAAGAGCAGGTGAGCCGGTGTGGCGAGACGGGAGCATCTGGGTCTGCAAAGGCCTGTCCCGAGGAGGAACATGCTGAGCAGAGGGCTGCCAGGGCCCATCCCGCTGCACGGGCCCCAGGACGTGTGGGCGATGCTGCAGGCGTGGCCGGGGCTGGGGGTGCTGGGGCGGCTGACTGCTGGGCATCGACCTTGCAGGGCCCGGGTGTGCCCTTCGTCCCCGTGTGATGCCTGCAGTGCCGGGCGGGGGTCCTCTTCATCGACGGGTACTGGAAGCCCGTGCATGTGAGAGGCCTTTCCCGAGATCTCACAATCAGCAAGCGACAGGGCTGTCAACCATGCCCAGCCTTGGGGTCAGAGAAGGTCTCAAGTCAACACTGTTGCAAGGACAACCCGCTGCTGCCTTTCCATGGGCCGCAGCTCAGTGCTCATGAGACAGAGGCCAGACCCCTGAGCATTCGAATCTGCTTCAGTGATCCCTGCACGCCTTGAGCCACTGGATGTGAGGACAGATCAACATCAGAGTAGCAATGTCCCCCATGCAGCCTCACGTAGGCCACATGCACTGAAGTCCCGCCAGGTCTCCATCCACCCCCCAAACTCCAGCAGGCTCTCTGCTCTGGAAAGGACAACACCCCCTCACTGTCCTAGCAGCTGGCTTGGCCCATCTCAGCCCCAGGCGGCAAGTCACCCTCCTGTCACTCCCTCTCTGTGTCCCCTCCCCTTGTCCAGGCCTCCTGCAGCCCCCTGCTCCCCATCTCTGGATGCTGGGGCTCTGTGTCTCCGAGGTGTTGGCTGTGTCCAGCAGGGCTGGTCTGCATTCCCCGAGTCAGAGTGTTTTGGGTGGGCTGGCTTCTTCTGAGGGACTTGAGAGATCTCAGACACGTTGGGGAGATTCCAATCGAGACAGTTCTTGCCGTGATTTTGTCAGAGCAACATGAATCTGTGGCTTTAAATAAGAATGAGAAGCTGTAGAAGACGGGCATCTGCCAGCAGGACAGAGAGCAGCAGGGACGTCCAAGCTTGCTGTGTGCGAGCTGCGTGGCCCTTGAGCTTTCGGGCCTCGTGCATAAAATGAGGCACCTGACACCTGTGTCTTAATATCCACCAACAAGAGCGGATGGGTGATTAAATGGACAATGTGTGGAAAGCAACCAGCCAGTGCCTGGCACACAGCATGTCCTCGCCATGCAGATTTCCTTTCTGTGATGCGCACACACCCCTTTCTCCCCTTCAGTCTCCTGAGGGCTCTACTGGAATCTCAGGGAACACCAGGGCCCCCAAACTGGGGAATCATTTGCTGGAATTAGCCCATAAATAGGGTCTCTCTGTCATCAGTGGTTTTCTGTTCATCTGGCGATGCGGGGTTTGCGTGACCCTCGGAGGCTGCAGCAACAGGCTGCTGTCATCGAGCCTCCTGGAAGAAGGGAGCGCCCTCCCTCCAGACCGGCCTCCTGGAGCTGGTCCACTCGAGGACGGAGCGCGATGCGGGGTTTGCGTGACCCTCGGAGGCTGCAGCAACAGGCTGCTGTCATCGAGCCTCCTGGAAGAAGGGAGCGCCCTCCCTCCAGACCGGCCTCCTGGAGCTGGTCCACTCGAGGACGGAGTGGGGACGGAGGGCTAACGGCAAAGGGAGGTCCCCAGCCACCAGCTGTCAATCCACTCCTGA
>NW_007737638.1:26099-29804 GCF_000696425.1 Galeopterus variegatus | reverse complement strand
GACCACAGCAATGTGTGTTTTCTCCTGTGCCATTGAAGCTTTGCAGCCCTTGCTGAGAGACGTGCCGCCAAAGCGCCATCCCGGAAGTGAGGCAGCCCCATGATTCAGGCCGGGGTCCCGAAGGTCATGCGGAGGGGCAGTGAGGCCACGGCAGGGTTTGGCCAGGGCACTTGGGGCTGAGCGCCGAGGATTTGCCGTTTTGTTAATAAGATGATCTGAAAAGTCACAGAGGTTGTTCAAGCTTCAGATGTCTGATCTCTAAAGTGGAGCAGTAACATGTCAGAGCCGTGAAAGGATTAAACGAGACCATGTCGCAAGCTTAGTCCCATGCCTGGAACAGAGCACAGGGGCCTGCAGCACGACCAGCATGCCCATCCAAGTTGGTTCCTGGAAAGAGACCCGAGGCTGAGAAGCAGCCGGCAGGTGCACCTGGGCCCCGGGGAGGCCCAGCGTCTCAGCCGACGTGAACGAACTTCACTGAGCCCAGAGGCCTCCCGAGAGAGCAGGGGCCTCACAGCCCGGCCTCAGTGCTGAGACCTGCCAGAGGCTTCCTTCCAAGCGGCACTGGGGATCGGCCCAATCCTGCTCCCCGGCCTCACTGCTGTTTTTCCTGAGCGTTGTCCCCGATACAGATGTCCTGTGCTTACCACCTGCATGCCTGCTCCTGAGAGCCCACCGCTGCACAGACACCACCTGCTGACGGCAGCAGCTGTTTACTGGGTGCTTGGTTGGTTTTAGGAAATGGCCTGTTAGCCAGAAAGAGTCCTGCCACGGGGAAGACATGGCACCCAAGAAAAGGAGGAGCATGTGGCAGGCCCCAGCCCCCTGGCCGCCAGCACCAGGAGAAAGAAGACGGGAGCTAAGTCGCTGTAATATTTTTACAGAGAAGTACGGACGTGGTGGAATAGAACACGAAGAAGTGTGTTTTTTCAGACTGTTTGATGTTAAAGGTTGCAATGAACTTTGCAAAGGGGCAGTGGAGATGTGGTAAATTTTGTTTGGAACAGGAAAAAGACCAGGGTGATGGCAAGGCAGATAACGAAAGAGTAAGAAAGTGTACTTCCTGCCCAGGACAATCAGCAGAGGGGGCGAGCTGGAAAAATTACATTCTGTAGGCTGTAAAGTCACGATAACAATGCCGAGCAATTTAGAGAACAGAGTAATTAATGTTTGAACACAAAGATTGGCTGGAGAAGTCGTGGCAGGAAGTGCTGGGAGAGGGGACTCGCAAATGTTGAGATTGCAGAACAAATCGGAAAGCTGCGCCGGAGCAGAGCCCTGGCAACGTGGGGGTGGGGAGAGGAAAGTGCTGCGTAGACGGGGCTGAGGCTGGGCCAGGAGAAGCCAGGGGCCGAGCAGCTCTCCTTCCACAGTTTTTAAGACTGAGCTTCCACTGAGACGCCTTATATGGAATGGAGAATTAAAGATTTAGAGGAAAATCGTGGCCTCCTGGGCAGCTGCAGACGCTCATCTTCTGGCAGAGACAGACATGCAGGTCGAAGGCATCCCAGAGCTTCTGGTTTGGAAACTGCAGACTTCCCCCCAAGCAACGCACCCCCAGGATTCCACAGGTGCAAGACCAGGTCTTCCAGAGTCCACTCCAGATCTGAGGCTCTGACCAGGGCCCTGGCAGGTCTCCCTAATCCTGCTCGGTGTCAGGAACTGTAGGACCCCTTCCCTTAAGTGTGGGCATGACCCTGACTCATGTCTCCTCTGCAGACTGATCACTATGTCACTGTGCGTGTGACTATGCCTGGCAGTCGCTCCCTGTGCAGACCCTCCAGTCTCCTCCAGGAAGCAAGTGGCCGTGGTGGGGAAGCCTGTGGTGGGGAGGTGGGGGCTGCCTCTAGCCTGCAGCCAGCACAAAGCCAGGGGGCCTTGCCCTCCAGCTGCAGGAAATGGGTTCTGCTGACAACCTGGGGGAGCTTGGCAGCAGACACATACCCGGCCACCCCCGGGAGAATGCGGCCAGGCCGACACCTTCACAGTGGCTGTGAGACCCTTAGCAGAGGACCAGCCAAGCTGTGCCCAGACCCCAAACCATGGAAACTGAGAGGATTAATGTGCATTGTTTAATCCACTAAGTGTGGGGATTTGCTACACAAAATAGAAAGCTAAGTCAGGTGTCAAGAACAGTATTATGTGAATCTCAATAGGGGGAACCCCAAAGGACCCCAATTTTCCTTAAATGCCCATTGTATTTCTGTCATTCTTGAACTCCTGTAATGATTTTCAATATGCAGTTAAGCAGACACTGCCATTTGCAGAGCGCCGTGAGGCGACATTACCTGGGAGGGGTCCTCCAGCGTAAGCAAAGTGGGGTCCGTGTGCTCCACGAATTTCAGACTAGCTTTAACTCCCTCCTGCCCCCCCATCTGTCGTTCTGGAGAGAAGAGGGTCACTTGCTTCTCCTGCC
Source organism: Galeopterus variegatus (assembly GCF_000696425.1). NCBI lineage: Eukaryota > Metazoa > Chordata > Mammalia > Dermoptera > Cynocephalidae > Galeopterus > Galeopterus variegatus. The sequence continues at coordinate 27,388 of NW_007737638.1, read as the reverse complement.
TCAAAGGCAGCGCCTGACCCCTGCCCTGTGGCTGTCCCGCCGAGTGGACCGTGGCGCTCCGTCTGCATCCTGCCCCTGCCCCAGCACGCTGGCTAGTCTGCTGATCCTGAAAAACGTGAGCCGCTTCTCCACAGTCTGATAGTTCGAGTCGGTTCTGCTCATTTCAATGCAGCAAACTTTTACTGACCAGGTAATGTGCCAGGACTGGGACTGTTTCCAGGACAGAAGGTGAATGAACACGGTCCCGGCTTGCCTCCTGGGCTCAGAGTCTGCTGGGGTGGAAAGAACCTGCCGAACACAAGGTCACAGGCGAGGCAGGTCGGCATCGACGAGGCCGCCGCTGCCTCCCCGGTTCTGTCTGCGACGCCTGACTGAACCTCCTCTTCCCACTGAGCTGCATCCTTGAGTTTCTTTTCTTTTTCGGCTTCTGCTCTGAGAGATGTTAAATAGCTCAAGTGACCTCACTGCTAGTCCCAAAGCTCCCTCCAACTTTGTCCTGGGACTGAGGATTGAGCCTGAGTATGGCCCATCTTGGTATTTTTTTGTTTTTTAAAGCAGGCGCCATCTTCTCAGAACAGAGTCCCAAAGGACAACGATGTGGAAAGTGGAAAAAGGAGGCCGAGGTGGAGAACCATCCTCGAAGTCTGCAAACCCCCGCGCTGGGCAGTTCCGCCACGCCAGCAGCTGCTGCAGAAATTGCACAAAAAAAGGTCGATTAGCAAAGGCACCCGCTACATTATGTGCTGACATTTAGAGCCCCACAGAGAGAGAAAAATGAGCCTAACAACCTTCAGATGGATGTGGGGGCAGAAAACGCTCTCGGGAACAGTGAGCATCGGTGTCTATGGCCCGGTCCAAGCCCTGCGGGCAGCGACCCCACGCAGGGCGCGTTTCTTGACGTGACAAAGAGGAGGCCCTTGGCTGCCGGCCTTTCCCCCACCTCATCCTGGCAGAAACGGCACAGGAGACCGTGTGTGGAGGGTCAGGTCCCCGAAGGACTCCTTGCCCGCATGAGCTGTCCCAGTGCTGGGGGAACGACCTCTCCCCTGCGATCTTGCTCCCACACCAGGTCCTCACAGCTGCTGATGCTGGTGGAAACAGGTGAATGTCAGCGCCACGGCCCAGTGGGCGTCCTGCCAGGGTATGAGCCATGACAACGTTCACCGCTGCACGTGGTGTCCTCTGCATGATCCGAAAGGTGGTTGGGGTTTAGGTGGGAAGAGGGGAGAGCCTGGAATAGGGACCCTGGTTGCGTGTCGGCTTCCATGAGCTGGGCTGCTGGGGGCACC
>NW_007737638.1:23262-25606 GCF_000696425.1 Galeopterus variegatus | reverse complement strand
AGCCTGGAATAGGGACCCTGGTTGCGTGTCGGCTTCCATGAGCTGGGCTGCTGGGGGCACCATCCTGGGCCAGCCCAGTTTGGACACGGCCACTTTGGCACCAGTGGGAGCCTGGAATAGGGACCCTGGTTGCGTGTCGGCTTCCATGAGCTGGGCTGCTGGGGGCACCGTCCTGGGCCAGCCCAGTTTGGACACGGCCACTTTGGCACCAGTGCTTGTGGGAAGTGAGGCCAGTTTCGGGGGAGGCGGAGCATGAGTGGGGAGCAGGAACTCACAAGGCAGAGTGAGGCCAGCAGGGGCAGGGGCTGGACGTGGCCAGGTCTTCCCAGAAAGGCCTGGCAGAGCCCCCGGTCCCTGGGGGGACATCTGGAGGAAGATAAGTTCCCGGGAGCAGCCTGGGCTTCCTGGGCAGGCCCACCGGGTGTCTGGCTTATGTGCTGATGGCCTCTCTTTCCCTCCTGGTGTGGGGGCACGAGGCTATTTGGCTTCCCGTGGGCAGCCGACAGCACAATCCATATGGGTCAGGGTCAAGAGCCTGAGACCCCCAGACATCCCGTTGAGGGGCAGCCCCTCAGGGGATGAGACGATCAGTGCACGTGTCTCCACCCACCAGCTTCCATGGCAGGGCTGGCGGGCAGTGTGCCTGTCAGGGGGGAGAGAACTACCATGCTGGCTCCGTGGTCTCTGCCGCCACCCAGCAGGGCCACTGTCATCTGGCTTCATGATAACGTGCTGCTCTTGCCTCTAATCGAGTGCCCACTTCACTTCTATCCACCCACCACCGTGAGCGGCGACAGGAACTAGGGATGGGGTAGACCCTGCAAATCTGCCCAGGGATGTTTCCTACAAAAGGCAGGAGGAGCCCTCGGTGCCTGTGACCAAGCAGGCGCCATGTTAAGTAGCTGCCAGCTGGGCACTTCCCCAGGGAACGGGGGCGGGCACATGGCTTCATGCAAAGTGTCATGTTGTTTCAGTTTTGTTCTGGGGACTTCCTGCAGGGGACCCTGGGGTCGGGAGGGTGTGCACCCAACGGTCTAGTCTGAAAGTCCCCTGCACTTCACATGCGTCTCCCCTGGGAGGGTGGGGCAGATGCTCTTGCACTTGGCCCCACCCCAGTCCTGCGGAGAAGGGGACGGTGGGTGGCCCAGGTCTGGCTCAGCGTGGGGTGCCGGGGCGGTCTCAGCAAGCTGGGCAGGCAGCCGGCGGACCGGACTGCAGAGGCGGGGAAGGTGCCAGGGAGAGCACGGGCGGTGGTACCAATGACAGGCGGTCACAAACTTGCTGCTGAGGAGTGGTGGCGCCAGCCCACAGCCCTCACCCCAGAGACGGGCTTTTCAGAATGGCACAGGGTTTCACCAGGCCCAGATTCCTAATTTATACCATTCACAAAATTAAATTCCACAGAGGTAAACAAAGACCTAAACAAAGAAAACAGAATTCTAAAGTGGTAGAGAAAACAGGAGGGTCTTTATGTCTTGGGGGTCGGAAACCACTCAAATAGGACAAAGACCTTCAGTGGCATAAAGGAAAGATGGAAAAATGAGACGATTTTGTGTCGGAGGCTGTGCAGGCAAAGCAGAGCGAGACTGGCAGCGGGTGCGACGGGCAGGCTTAGGGCCGAGGGTGCAGAAAACACCCCTCACAGGAGCAAGAGAAAGGGGCTTCCTACGTCGCAGGGAGAAGAAATGCACAACCGAGAAGAAACGGCCAAAGAAAGATGAACAGTTCACAAAAGCAGAATGCAAATGGCCAATGAATGTGTAAAAATTGCTCAGTCTCACAAGAGACCAGGGACTCTGCATGGAAAACAGCACGATGTTCCCGCTACGGGATTAGAAGAGAGGGCGACGTTTGTGGTTAGGCACTGGGGGCTGGTGCACACGCAGCTTCTTCCAAATAGTCGTGGAGGGTGAGCGCGTCAGAAGCTGTGATCGGGGCAGGGCTATTACAGTGGTGAAGTGTAAGTCGGACCTCCTCTGATCCGTCAGTTCCTCTTTTCAGTATTCCAGGGATGTGGCCGGCAAGCAAAGTGTCCGTGAGAGTCTGCAGTGAAGGCACCTGTGCCGTTGAGAGACACGCCCGGAGCACTGCCTGGCGACGTGGATCAGAGTGTGACGGCCACGCGCAGAAGATGCCAGACGGGACGGAGTGAGACGCATGGATCTGAAAACAGAGCAGTGTTTGGGGGGATGAGGGCACAGGGGTGGTGGTCATGGGAGGCCTGAGCTTTTTTACAGCAACAACGTATTCAGATAAAATCCAAAGGGAGCGAAATGCGAGAATACTTGTCGGGCCTCCCTGAGCCAGAGGCCGACAAAACTGGGCGGGAAGAGACCCCGGACCA
>NW_007737638.1:18721-22846 GCF_000696425.1 Galeopterus variegatus | reverse complement strand
TTTATTGAAAAGGCACTGGGGCTTATATAGGGGAATCGGGCGAGGATGGGGTGAAGATGGCGTGAGGGGGTGGGAAGAAGCAGTTGTCCAATTAGAGGCGGCCCGAGTTGAGTGGCAGGGCGGGAAAAAGTTGCCTAGTCACCGGGTCCCGGAACTGGGAGCAATCGGGTACGTGCATACCAGCGCTAATGAAATGGCGACAGTGAACTTAAGCTTAAAATGGCCACCACCAGGAAGCAGGAACTATGCACAGTCAGGCGCCTCAGGATTGAAATGTGGCCCAACAAATACTGACCGAGATTTGGAAGTAGAGGTGGAGACGGATTGCGACCTGCCCAGCAGTGACATTAAAATTAGCTCAAAGGAAAGACTGGGCCCTGGGTGAGGCCAGGTGTGGCAGGAGGTGGAGGCCCAGGTCCTGGCAGACTGCAGAGCTCAGGGCCCCAGAACAAGGCGCACGGGGACAGCTGTGTCCTCAAACAGTCACGGCTGATGGTCTCCTGGCAGGGCTGAAGCAATGTTCTCAGCAGAATCCACTGCAGTTACTCAAAGAGTCACTTAAGATGACAAATGTTTATAAAAGTCTCTATCTGAAAATGGCATTCAAGCCTCCTATTATTAGGGGAAGATATAAGTTAACTTTGTTTTAAAAAGAGGAGGTAGAGAAAGATAAAAACCTGTTTTGCAGCTGCTTTTTTGGTCACGGTTCTGCAATACTCCCTTTGAATAAAGCTTTGGGAAATGGAGGTGGACACGGGCCAGTGCAGTGACGGGCCCTGCCCGTGCTCCTGCGCGGGACGAGCTCCACTGTGACCGCGCGGCTGCACAGGTGCCTCCTTGCAGATTGCTGGGAGCAGCGGGTTGGGTGTGTGTCCGGGAGGGCTTGGGCATGTGTCCTCAGAGGAGAGGACGCCAGCAGCCCCGCCCCGTGCTGCGTGGGGCCCAGGAGGAACGGAGAGGCTGGGCCCTCCTGCTGAGGCCATCGGGACTCCAGACCCAGGCAGAAACGGCCACCGAGTGAGGGCTGAGGCGATTCCTCATGACCAGCTTAGGAGGAGGCTCGGGGTGGCGGGCTCTGCCCTCACACGCGGTCTCTGTGGTGTGCCATGTGTGTGCCTCATGGCAATGACTGAGCAGCCTCCATCCACTGCCCACACGGGGACCTGCCCTGCCCTGCCTGGAGGGGGACCACCGTGAATGCCTGCAGAGATGACGGGCCCAACCGAGGCCGCAGGCCCGCGGGTCTCACCATGGGCCTGTGAGCCTTTTGGTTCTGGTCACGCAGTGGCTGGGGCTTTGGGGTGAAGCAGGTCTTGCCCTCTGCATGGCTCCTGGGGTGAGTTAGTGTTGACACAGTTGTATACACTCTATTGGGAGGGGGCCTGCAAATCTGTTTTTTTAAAAACTCACAGGCTGATTCTCCCATGGCAGGCCTGTGCCCCATTTTGAGGGCCGGGCTGGTGGGGAGGTCACCGTGCGCAATCTGTCCCCCAGGTTTCAGCAGCTCCTTCCTTTTCGGTGGACGTGCTCCTCTCCTTCCCCAAGGCTCAGCGCTCAGATCTTTCTCCTCTCTCTGTCCTTACTCTCCGTGCTCGGCCGGTTCCCACCAGGACTCCCTGCCATGGTCACATCCAGATCCCAGGTGCGTCCCTTCTCTAGCTACTCCTGTAGCTGCTTGGACTCTCTCGAGTGCCATCTCTCTCCAGCTCTGTCTCAAGTCCTTGTGCCACCTCCTGGGCCCCCGCAGGCTCAGCCCCAGCTCCAGGATCGCCATCCGAGTCCCCACCAGTAAGACAGCTCCTGCACCAGCCTCCCCCGACTTCACATTCTCCCCACTGCCCCCACCACTGAGCGTCCTGCGTCCTGGTGCAGTCGTCCTTCTGTCCTCCCAGCTCCATGCCCGTCGATGCACTGTTGCCCGCACTGTTCCTCCAACCTGGGCACCTGACCGCGGCCGTCCGCATGTCACACTCGGGGTCTGGCTGCAGTCCTACCTCTTCCTTCAGCCTCTTCTGACCACTGACTTGCCCCCGACCCTGCCCCGACGGGAGGCTCCTCTTGCACAGTCGAGCATTTGGTTACGTGCCGAGTGGCTTATTGCATTTTTATCCCACCTTTCCGGCTGGACAGGGAGCTTCCTGGGGAGGAGCAGACCTGGACTATGGGCTTTCTAGTGCTCAGCATCGTCCTGAGCCTGCGGTAGGTGTTCAGGGCAAGCTTCCCGGTGGAGCGGGTGGTGAGGGGAACTCACACTGTTGGTTGGGTGTGGATCACAACAGTCCGTTCTTCCAAGAGGCTGAAACTCCGGATCAGTGTGGACCCAGCCCATGCCCGTGAGGGAGGAGGCAGGTGTTTCTTGCTCTGGGTTTACAGAGCCACATGGAGTTTTCTGTCTTCCCGCCTTGGATGCCTCCGTCCTCAGGTGGCCCTGTGCACGTCCCGCCCGCTGTCCCTCCAGTGCCCTTCCCTGTGCTCTCGGCCTTGACCCTCGCTCCTGCAGCCCGTTCTAAGCGGCTGGCCTCTCGCTGCCACCTTACGTGCAGAGCGACCCATTCCCTTGTCCCCTTCCACAGGCTGGGGCAAAGACTGCTTTCTGAAATTTTCTATGTGAGATGTCCCCTTACGACGCTCTATAAATATAAGTGATTATCATAGAGTTGGAAACACTTAATCGAAAAATGCAAATAAGATTAATGATATTGTCCCAGTCACCAGCAATTTTTAAAATTTTTTATTTAAGTCACATTCAATTTTCAGAACATGGAAAGATTAACTCATGGCCGAGTTGCCACGACAGCCTCTTGAAAAAGTAGGTCATTCGAAATCCAGCACAACGATCTTGCAAGAGACTAGGCATGGAAAAACTCAAAAAAACATTTTAATCCAATGTCTTTTATTCTTGGATTTAAAAAACGTGTTCATAAAAAGAGGCAAGGAGAGGCTATTGAGTCATTGCTTAATTCTTGTGTTCGACGCATATTTATTGAATGTGCCAGGCACTGGGTACTGAACAGGGTCCTGGCTCCTGAGAAAAGCACGCTGCGGTTGGGGATGGAACAGACAGGGGACAGAGACAATGGACATTGTGTTAGAGGGAGAATGTTCGAGCTGTGGGAGCCAAGGGTGGAGAGGACTCTGGGGGGCGACAGAAAGCCCCCAGCCTGCTGGGGTCCTCTCACGGGTAGAATTTGCCCATAAGCACGGGCAGGGCCGCGTGGGCAGGGCCGCCCAGATGAGTGTGCGGGGTGACAGAGGCTGGCGGGGTCCAGCCCCAGAGGCATCAGGGTGCAGGCTCGCAGCTGAGCAGGAGCCGGTGAGATCCCCAAGCTTTCTGGGTGTTTCCCTATCCTGGGTTCCCTCTAAGTGGATTTTATGATTTCATGTTTATATGTAGGAACTGCCAAACACAGCAAAGCATCTTCTCCGGAGTCCGTGTTTACCGAAGGAGAGCTCGGAAGCAGAACGAAGAGGAACCAGAGCTGCCTTCCCCAAATAGCCTCTTTGTTCCCACGCCGGGGAACGTGGCAGGCTATCATTTGTACTGCGCTGCTCCAGACGACCCACACGGGCCTCTGCACCCGAAACCCTCCACAGAGGCAGAAAGCAGGATGCTTCTCGAAGACTGGCTGGGACGCCACGAATGGTTTTGGTAAACACCAGACCTTAACTAGCGAAAGAGCAAAACTGTGAAGGATCGTTTGCAAAGAAGTGTTTAGGGTCACCCCCAACCGCTGGCCGCGGGCAGTGGAGCAGATGCCCCGCACCTTCCTGCGGGAGGCGGTTCCCACAGGCTGCTGGTGACATCGTTAATCGGTGTATTCTCCCTTCCCAGAACTTCTGAGACTGCTGGAAATACAAAGTTATTTTAAGATGTGTAATTAACTGAAACTACCACATAATACGTACATAAACATTGAAGTCTGGGGCCTTCTGCGAACACTGAAGCTTTCTGGGTTACTCACCACACGCCCTGTTTACCATTCCTGAAGTGAGTCGTGTTCCGTGTTCTTTCCGGGGAGACGTGTCTCTCGGGCTGCGTTTACTCCCGGGTTCAGACACTTCTTTCTTTTTTTTTTTTTTTGTCTTTTGTCTTTTTCCGTGTCCTGCAACGGATCGCAACCCTCA
>NW_007737638.1:0-18223 GCF_000696425.1 Galeopterus variegatus | reverse complement strand
AGCGCTGCCGCGCTTCCCAAGCGGCGCACTATCCAGTGCGCCACCGGGCCGGCCCCAGACACTTATTTCTAACGCTCCACTTCCTGAAGGTTCCAGGGAAGCTCTGTAGGCTTTGTCGTAAATGCATGGCCTCCCTGCTCTCTGCCACCGTAACCCCACCCCGAACACTGTCACCCCTGCCGCCCAGGGAACTGACGGCTGGTGGCGCCTCCTAGCCCATTTTGCGTGAGACATGAGCTGGGACCACCCGCTGCCTCTCCTTCCTCACTCAGGTGCCTGGAGAGTCACAAGCCATCCGTTAAGTCCTCCGTTTTTCCTTGTTATTCCTCCAGTGGCCGTGTTGCCCAATCCAGTTCTCCACCCCCAACTGTTCTCTGTGACACAGCCCCGTAGTGACATGCTGTGAATTACGACTGCCCCGAGCACACCGAGAGGCACACGAGCTGCGGGTGTGGTGCCTTGTGCCGGCCGACTCCCCAGATGCGAATCCCAGCTCTTCCCTGGCCTGCGCGACTCTTAGTGAACTCCTTCCTCTTATGTGCCCTGGTCTCTCTATCTCTAAGATTGGGAGATGGCCGGACCTGCCTCATAGGGTTTTGGGGGCCGAATGAGTTAATGCATGTAAGGCATTAGATAGCTCTTGGCCCGTGGTAAGTGCTAAGTCTTACTTTGCAAATAATCCAAATGTTGCATAAGCAAAACATTACTTGCAATTCATTTTTTCAATCCACTAATTAATTCAGTAAAAAAACAGTTTGCTGCTTTCACATGCCAGACACCTATATGGGTGCTGCGGACAGAAAATGAGGCATCTGCTCCTTTTTCTAGTGACTTATGATTAGTGACAGTAGAATATGGGCATTTAAAGGCACAGAAGACCACCCAGGTCTAAATGTGTTGATTTGCAATTGGAGGTGTTCCTTCCTGACTATTTCACAGTGTCAGCCTCAAAAGTACTTTTCCTGTAGTGATCACTTGAATCACAGGGACTCCCCTGCTTGCCTTGTAACAAAATCTCAACATGCCCACTGAGGTTGGCAATCCACCCTTGAAATGACCCTGAGGATGCTGTGGACTGGTATTAAGCCATGCAGTTCTCATCTTATTTAAATTTTAATCTATTCTGTGGGAGGAAACTCCCCTTTAATTCAGCATTTAAACCAGATGGTTGCTGACTGCCAACAAACTGTCAGACTGACCCCTTCTCAGAGGTTCTAGGTCCCTGACAACTCAAAATAAGAAAACCTGTAAGATAAACACGATAAATCAAATGTCCACTCAAAACAGTTTCCATCAAATCCCCATAACACAAACACCACAGGTTGTACAATATCAATGTTACATTAACTTTTTCAGATAAACTTCACATTTGTAGAAATGGTCACTGTTTTGGGGTCTCCACCCATCTCTAAGAAGGCCTGTGGGTGCCCAGGAGGGGCCTGCTCAGTGTGGCTGGGTTGATCGTCCTGTTTGCAGTGGCCCATGGCTCAAATGCTCTGCAGAGTGCTTACAAGCTGTGTAAGCACACTTCCATCAAAATTGACAGGAAAGGTAGAATTTAAACACAAATCGAACAGACCCATTAGTCTAATGACTGAAGAAGAGGGGGTGAACGTTCCAGTAAAAGTGCTTGGTGAAACGATCATGCCTCTCTGGGGAGGGGGCTGGTGGGTGCCTCTCGCATCTCGCCAGGCACCACGCACAGCAGAGCAGTGAGCCTGGCGACCCGGGTCTGGCTCTGGGCAAGTTACCTTCTGCTGCCTCAGCGGACAACCCAGGAAGGCAGCAATGCACATGTCACGGGCCATCAGGAGGACTCGGTGAGTCATCCCACCTAAAGCCTGGTGTGGTGCTAGCTCTTAGAACTAGCGGTCCCAGACAGGTTTGTGGCCCTGACCAGACCTGCAAGGCTGAGCGTCGGCGGTGAACTTGTGCTGCTTTTCTTCACCCATAAGTATTTGTTAGTCTCAAGGCCAGTGATGTAATTGTTGTCAGTCTTTAACTTTTTCTCCCAACTGCTTAGATTTTGGCTTTTATTCAGCTGAAGTGAAATTAGGGCCTGTGGCTGTCATGGGAGTGTGAGGTGGGCCGACAGGCAGTGGAGTCGGTCTCTCACTCCTCAGTGATTTAGAATCTGTGAGCACACGTGCTTTCTCTGGGCAGAACTGAGCGGGAGGCTCTGGCTGACCAAAGATTCGCCTCCGGGCCGGTGGGTCAGGAGGGGGCTCCTGAGGCCTTGACCCTCCCCACCTTCTCAGTCAGGACAAGCCCCTGCTCTTGAGGGACACCACAGTGGCTCTGAGTTGTTTCTTAACAGGCGTCTCAGTCTGTCTTCTGCTGCTGTAACAGAGTCCCACAGAGAGACAGAGAGACAGAGGGGCCGAAGTTGCTTTCGTGTCAAGCCCACTCTCGTGCTAACAAACCCACTCCCCTCCTGTGATAGCGGCATTAATCCATTTGTGAGGGCACAGCCCTCGTGACCTAATCACCTCTTAAAGGTCCCACCCCCAGCTCTGTTGCACTGGGGGGATGAAGTTTCCGACATGTGAATGTGGGCGACACGTTCAGACCACGGCACCAAAGACTCCGCATGTTTTTATGAAGTCGCCCTGCTTCTTGTAAAGCACTGCTGTTTTCAGAGACAGTTCATGGCCTGTTCAATTAGTGACCGAGCAGGGAGTTACCAAGGGCACCTTGTGGGGCTTCTGGAGCCTGCGTTTTGTGGTCACAGACCTTGTGGAGCTCTCACGGGACCTGGAGGCCTGAGCCTGGCTCCACTGCGTCCTGCCTGTGGTGTGAGGGCGCCAACCCTGGGGGCTTCTGGAGATTAGCTGGGATGACACATATGTAGTTCAGAAGCCCTCAGGAAACAGCTCCCCACCAACACCAGCATCCGCCTTTTGGAGGTGCTCCCCAAGGTGACCGAAGTGCAAATATTTACATCTTTGTTTCATTTCTGCAACTTCAAAAGCGGACTTTTCTCTCCTCACCTCCCTGATTTGTTAAGGGAAAGGGAGAGAGCTAGTCACGTCCGCGTGGCTGCTGTCATCTGGTCCAGAGGCGCGGCGCATGTGCTCGGGGGCTTCTCCCCTCCCGGCCTCTCTTTTATGTGACATTCTCTGTGGGAACAGGTGTGAGGGCCGAGCTTTGGAAACGCGAGCTTCCAGCCTGGCTCCTGGAGCAGGAGGACCACGCCCGGCGCAGGCGGCAGCTGCNAGGGGCCTGCTCAGTGTGGCTGGGTTGATCGTCCTGTTTGCAGTGGCCCATGGCTCAAATGCTCTGCAGAGTGCTTACAAGCTGTGTAAGCACACTTCCATCAAAATTGACAGGAAAGGTAGAATTTAAACACAAATCGAACAGACCCATTAGTCTAATGACTGAAGAAGAGGGGGTGAACGTTCCAGTAAAAGTGCTTGGTGAAACGATCATGCCTCTCTGGGGAGGGGGCTGGTGGGTGCCTCTTGCATCTCGCCAGGCACCACGCACAGCAGAGCAGTGAGCCTGGCGACCCGGGTCTGGCTCTGGGCAAGTTACCTTCTGCTGCCTCAGCGGACAACCCAGGAAGGCAGCAATGCACATGTCACGGGCCATCAGGAGGACTCGGTGAGTCATCCCACCTAGAGCCTGGTGTGGTGCTAGCTCTTAGAACTAGCGGTCCCAGACAGGTCTGTGGCCCTGACCAGACCTGCAAGGCTGAGCATCGGCGGTGAACTTGTGCTGCTTTTCTTCGCCCATAAGTATTTGTTAGTCTCAAGGCCAGTGATGTAATAGTTGTCAGTCTAACTTTTTCTCCCAACTGCTTAGATTTTGGCTTTTATTCAGCTGAAGTGAAATTAGGGCCTGTGGCTGTCATGGGAGTGTGAGGTGGGCCGACAGGCAGTGGAGTCGGTCTCTCACTCCTCAGTGATTTAGAATCTGTGAGCACACGTGCTTTCTCTGGGCAGAACTGAGCGGGAGGCTCTGGCTGACCAAAGATTCGCCTCCGGGCTGGTGGGTCAGGAGGGGGCTCCTGAGGCCTTGACCCTCCCCACCTTCTCAGTCAGGACAAGCCCCGGCTCTTGGGGGACACCACACTGGTTCTGAGTTGTTTCTTAACAGGCGTCTCAGTCTGTCTTCTGCTGCTGTAACAGAGTCCCACAGAGAGACAGAGAGACAGAGGGGCTGAAGTTGCTTTCGTGTCAAGCCCACTCTCGTGCTAACAAACCCACTCCCCTCCTGTGACAGCGGCATTAATCCATTTGTGAGGGCACAGCCCTCGTGACCTAATCACCTCTTAAAGGTCCCACCCCCAGCTCTGTTGCACTGGGGGGATGAAGTTTCCGACTTGTGAATGTCGGCGACACGTTCAGACCACGGCACCAAAGACTCCGCATGTTTTTATGAAGTCGCGCTGCTTCTTGTAAAGCACTGCTGTTTTCAGAGACAGTTCATGGCCTGTTCAATTAGTGACCGAGCAGGGAGTTACCAAGGCCACCTTGTGGGGCTTCTGGAGCCTGCGTTTTGTGGTCACAGACCTTGTGGAGCTCTCACGGGACCTGGAGGCCTGAGCCTGGCTCCACTGCGTCCTGCCTGTGGTGTGAGGGCGCCAACCCTGGGGGCTTCTGGAGATTAGCTGGGATGACACATATGTAGTTCAGAAGCCCTCAGGAAACAGCTCCCCACCAACACCAGCATCCGCCTTTTGGAGGTGCTCCCCAAGGTGACCGAAGTGCAAATATTTACATCTTTGTTTCATTTCTGCAACTTCAAAAGCGGACTTTTCTCTCCTCACCTCCCTGATTTGTTAAGGGAAAGGGAGAGAGCTAGTCACGTCCGCGTGGCTGCTGTCATCTGGTCCAGAGGCGCGGCGCATGTGCTCGGGGGCTTCTCCCCTCCCGGCCTCTCTTTTATGTGACATTCTCTGTGGGAACAGGTGTGAGGGCCGAGCTTTGGAAACGCGAGCTTCCAGCCTGGCTCCTGGAGCAGGAGGACCACGCCCGGCGCAGGCGGCAGCTGCTGCTCCGGGTCCCCTTGTGCCGTGGGGCCGCCCCTCCCCCTCCCGCCCGCCCGACGCTGGGCAGAGGCTGGGGGGGAGGGCGGGGCTGACTGTGCTGCAAGAACAAACTCTGTGGACCCGTCTGGCCCAGGGGTCAGGAGGTCGCTGCGGGTGGGCGGGGCCCAGGCAGCAGATCGGGAGCCCCCTGCCCCGGCAGCATCATTTAGACAAACAAGCAGATGGCAGGTGTCAGTGGGGACAAAGAGCCATCTGTGCGGTGAGGCTGGCCCACCATCTCTCACGGGGACTTCATTAAAGCCTCGACGTCAGGGAGCTGCGTCGCCGAGCCAACAGGGCCCTCACGGCCTCTGAAGCGGAGACAGTGCAGTCTGAGCTCTGCCCAGCCCTGAGCCCGTGCCAGGCTGGACACAGGCGCCGGGCTCTGGGCCTGTGCTGTTCATGGCAGGATTCCTGTTTGCTTTTAAAGGGCCATCCGTCCAGATGGTGGTAGCCTGGGGGCCTCCAAATAGTCCAGGCTCTAAGGCCGATGGAATTTATCATGCAAGTGGCTTCTCTCTCCCGCTTCCTGCTTCTCTCTCTCTCCCTCTTTCCCTTATTCAGAATGTCCCTGTCATTCTCCGGGGTGCAGTCCTAGGTTTCCTTGCCCACAGAGGCAGTCTCAGCAAAAGGCAGTGGCAGCTCTGCCCCACCACACCACGCCCCTGGCCGTGCGGGGCTGTTTCTGGGGCTCAGGCCTCAGGTAGGTCTGTGCTTCCCCAGGGAAACTGCGTGGGTGTCCATGGTCCAGACAGCACTTGGAGAGGAAGCAGATGTGATCCGGCGTCCATCCTGGACCTCCTAGCTGGGACAGAGCCTGTCTCCCAGGAGTGGCCACTGGACTGTGGCACAGATGAGAGACAGTGGCTCCAGCTTTCACCTTGGTCGGAGGTCTTATTGTGGTTCAGGTTTAAAAAGGCGGGTCAGGCGGGGTACATCCATCTGGGAGAAGCGACTGTGGTCTAGGGAGAGACCACAGAGGAACTTGGCATTGCTTCCTGGGAGCCAGAGGCCAAAAGTGTCACCAAGAAGAAAGGAGAAGATGTTCTTCAGGTTCTCGGAATTCTTCCCGCCTCGCTCCTCCTGTGTCCTGAAACTCTGGCCAGAACTCTGTGCTGCCCCTTCGACTTTCTTTCCTCTCCTGACTCCAGACTTTCTCAGAAAGCAGCTGCCTCCTTTGTCCTGAAGCTTCCTTTGACCTGTTCACCACTACCTGTGATGAAGGACCATCGAACATTGACGATGAGAGACCATTGATGACAAAGGGCAATGGATGATGAAGATCAGTCATGCTGAGGACCATTGATGATGCAGAATCATCAAACACTGGTGATGATGAAGGGCTATTGATGACGAAGAATCATTGAACAACTGGTGATCATGAAGGGCCATTGGTGATGAAGGGCCATTGGTGATGAAGGGCCACTGGTGATGAAGGGCCAGTGATGATGAAGGACCATTGAACATTGGTAATAATGAAGGGCCATTGGTGATGAAGGGCCACTGGTGATGAAGGGCCAGTGATGATGAAGGACCATTGAACATTGGTAATAATGAAGGGCCATTGGTGATGAAGGGCCACTGGTGGTAAAGGACCATTGAACATTGGTAATAATGAAGGGCTATTGGTGATGAAGGGCCATTGAACACTGGAGATGATGAAGGGCCATTGGTGATGAAGGGCCACTGGTGATGAAGGGCCAGTGATGATGAAGGACCATTGAACATTGGTAATAATGAAGGGCCATTGGTGATGAAGGGCCATTGATGATGAAGGGCCATTGAACATTGGTGGTCATGAAGGACCATTAATGATGAAGGAACACTGGTGAGGAAAGGCCATTGGTGATGAAGGGCCTATGAACATTTCAATCTCCTGTGTGTTAATATTTTTGTAAAATGTAACAAAAATGCATTATAAAGAAACAAAATTAAAAGTACAAAGACATAATAATAGAAGCCCCAAATTTTATTATTATAGCCAACAAACATCATATTATGTTTTAAATAGTAACATCGGAACTAAAGTAAAATAGGAAAATAGAAAAGAATTACATGAACTCCACATATCGTTCGCTGTAAGTGTGCCTACATATGTGATTATTTTATTAGCCCATTTTTCATCACTTAACAACAAATACCTGAAACTTGGTAACTTCTAAAAAAATGAAATTTATGTTACAGTTTTGGACACTGGGGGGTCCAAGATTGGGGGGCACATCTGGTGAGGGCCTTCTTGGCAGGAACTCTCTGCAGAGTCCTGAGGCGATGCAGGCAATCGTATGCGAGATCTGGGCAAGCTAGTGCTCCCCCGCTCTCCTTATAAAGCCACCAGTGACACTCCTGTGACAACCCACTTATCATTAACCCATGGATCCGTGAGTCCCTGAGAGGGTTAGTTCACTCATGAGGGCATATCCCTCATGATCCAACCACTTCCCAAAGGCCCCACCTCTCAGCACTGTCACACTGGGTATGAAGCTTCCACATGGGCTTTGCAGGGGACACACATTCAGACCACAGCAATTATTATCGTGAACTGCCATCTCACTGCTATGGACAGAGCTGTCCCCCCAAATTCATATATGGAAGCCCTAATTCTCAAGGTGATGGTATTTGAGGATAGGACCTTTGGGAAGTGATTAGGTTTATATGGGGTCATGAAGGTGGATTAGTGCTCTTGTGAGAAGAGGGACCAAAGTGTACTCTCTGTCTGCTGTGTGAGGACACGGAGAGGGCAGGTGACGTAGACCTACACTATTCTTTGCTTTGTTTTATTAACAGCCATAGTAGAGAAACCAGCCTCATTAACCAGTAAGTTGATGGGAATGGAAGAAGAGATTTTTAAAGAAAATTTTAGCAATCCCAGTATAGTCACATTTAACTTTTAACTACAAAGAAGCAATAGATGTTCTATTTGCAAATTCGTCTTCACTTCTTCAGTAGCCAGTACCAGCAATTTATGTTCAAGTTGCAGTTAAATCTAAACCTGACAATGAAAGACACGGATTTCAGGTTTTCTATCCCTCTGGACTATGGCAGACACATGACCCCTCAAGTGTCCCCACACCACTTCTGGGTTGCTGATGAGCAGTGAGCCCACCCTGGGGGGTGTCAGCAGGAAAGCCATGGATTCTTCCCAAACTAGGAAGCCAGAACTGAACGATCAAACCTCTCATTTATGCAAAATCAGAGGGGAGTGGAGGAGACGTTTGCAGTGGACATTCCTCTATCGCCGTTCATCAGACAGTGCCTCGACTGATCCTGGGAGTTGCAGTGGCCGGCTGTCCCGGAAGGCAGTGGTCCAGGGTTAGGAGCTCAGGTGTGGCGTTGAGCAGGTGAGCAGGTCTGGACTAAACGTGAGACACAGCGCGTAACCACCGAGGGGTGGGATGTCAGACAAGCTGCTTGCCGTTAGGAGCTCAGGTGTGGCGTTGAGCAGGTGAGCAGGTCTGGACTAAACGTGAGACACAGCACGTAACCACCGAGGGGTGGGATGTCAGACAAGCTGCTTGCCGTTCCTGATCCCAGTTTCTTGGTCTGTAAATTGCCACAATGCTGGTGCCCTCTACTTAAGAGTCACTGGGACAATCAAGTGAAATGATGCACGTGGACTTATTACAACGTTGTCTAGCCTGAGGCAGGTGCTCAATACTGATTAGGTACTCTGGCTGGGAGAGGTTATTCTGGGGGATAATATGGCACCGGCCTGGCCACAGGGGACAGCAGCACGAAGCAGCCTGACCCTCAGAACTGCACAGAGGGCTGAGGGTCACAGTGTGTCCACGGACCAACGGGCCCAACATCTGTCACCAGGATGAGGTTCTCGCATGTGCCTGCATGTACCCACAAGTCCACCTGTGTGTATATGTCACGTGGCATCCGTAAATGTGTGGCGTGTGTGTAAATATGTGTGGTGTGTATAAATGTGCACACTATGTGGTGTGTAAGTGTGTGTGCAACTGTGTGGTGTGTGTAAATATGCATGGTGTGTGTAAATGTGTGGTGTGTGCACATGTGTTATATAAATGGTAACTGTGTGGTACGTAAATATGTGTGCTGTGTGTGTACTATGCAGTGTGTGTAAATGTGTGTGCTCTGTGTGTGCTATATGGTGTGTGGAAATGTGTGTGGTGTGTGGAAATGTGTGCTGTGGAAATGTATGTGTTATATAAATGTGTGTATAACTGTGAGTGTGTGTGCTATGTGGAAGTGCCTGTGGTGTGTGTAAACGTGTGGTGTGTCACTGTGTAGTGTGGAAATCTGTGTAACTGTGTGGCGTGTGTAAACACGTGTGGAGTGTGTGTGCTATGTGGAAGTGCCTGTGGTGTGTGTAAACGTGTGGTGTGTCACTGTGTGGTGTGGAAATCTGTGTAACTGTGTGGCGTGTGTAAACACGTGTGGAGTGTGTGTGCTATGCAGAAGTGCCTGTGGTATGTGTAAACGTGTGGTGTGTCACTGTGTGGTGTGTGTAAACACGTGTGGAGCGTGTGTGCTATGTGGCGTGTGGAAATGCATGTGCACAAGTGCGTGTGTGTGTTTGGCGGGTTCTGTGGCATCTGATACGGCGTCAGTTGCTAAAGGGAGCAGCCCATGAAGGACTCAGGGGTGGAGCAAAGTCATTTCTCGAGACCCTGCAGAGGCATCTTCTTGAGAGTGTGACGCACAGTCTCTCTTTCTGCATTGGACACTTCGGTCCCAGCAAGGACGGCCCTAGCACGGGGTGGCCGAGGAGCAGCGTGGCGCCCCGGCCTCAGCCGCTTTTGCTTGCGTGTGAACGGCAGGGGCGGTGGGCAGGAGGGCACTGAAACACGATGGGCTTTCTCTGTGCCGATGTCCCGAGCAGGGCCCACAGCTTCCCCAGACTGTCCACGGGGCCGCGCAGGAGTGGCCTGAGGGCCGTGGGGGGCAGGCCCGGGGTGCCAGTTCCGCTGCCATCCCACAGCCTGGCCCCTGCTCCAGAGAGGCCGGAAAGTTTCCAAAGTGCGTGTGACATTTTAATTCAGTACCACAGTAATTGTACTGCTGAACCAACATGAATTGCTTATGAGAAACATATTTCTTGAGGTTTTTCTCTGCAAAAGAGACGTGTCTAGTCACACGGTGGCCAATCCTTACGATATATGTTTTTAATAACCGTCTGCTGTCCACTGAGCAACGCCCTGGCAGCCTTTGAAAGCTGAATGGAAGCGCGTTCAGGAGCAGTTGCGAGATGTTACCGGATCCAAAGCTGCCACTTCTCCCGCCTGCTGGTTTCCTGCGGGGCTGTCCCGCTGCCACCCTGGACCCAGAGCGCCACACACGGCGCTTCCTCAGAAGCCGAGGGCACCTGCCTCCGCCTCGAGAAGCATCGAGCTTCACGCACAGTTGCGTGAGAACCAGACGACCGGGAAATTTCCCGCAGGGAGAGGGGACGGTGCTCATGTGTGTGAATATCACCAGCGCTGCCGTGTGCCCGCGCTGACCCCAGAGCTGTGGAGATGGCAGGCGAGGCTGCTGCTGCTGCAGAGGTTTTGCTTGAGCAGGGAGGGCACGCGGCTGGCCTGTGCGATCCGTGCAGATGCAGGTGGAGACAAAGCACGTGCCCCGAAGAGCAGGTAGGTGCCCAGAGAGATGAGGGTTTCCAGTAAAGATATCCTGGGAAGGGCTCTCCACAAAAGCGCTATTTGATCAAGACTTGTGTGAAGCCATGTGCGAGACCAGGAGAACTCTGGGCAGAGCAGAGCCTAAAGCCCTCGTGGTGGGTGACTGAGGGATGCTCCCAAACGCGAGGCCACGGAGCTGGAGCAGGACGCTCGGAGGAGGAGCCGAGCTCAAGGGGCAAACGGGGCCACGTGCGCGGAGCGAGTCAGCACAAGAAAGACTTCACAGTTCATTTCAAATGCTGTAGGGATCAATTACAAGATGTTTTATAACAACGTTATTGAGGTGTAATCCACATACCGCACAGTCCACCTATGTAAAGTGTGTGATTCAATGATTGTTTTGCATAGTTACAAAGCTGTGAAACCATCACTGCAATCTAATTTTAGAATATTTTCAACACTCCCCAAGAAACCTGCACGTGTTACCGATCACTCCGCACTTCACCCCAGCCCTCGGCAGTGAGCAAGCCACTCTCTGTCTCTGTGGCTTCTGGACACTTCATGTAAGTGCAGTCATGTGACCTGTGGCCTTCTGAGTCTGGCTTCTCTCATTGAGCATAAGGTTTTCAAGGTTCAGGGGTGGCATGTGTCAGCACTTCATTTCTTTTTATTGTCAAATAATATTCCATTGTTTGGATCTACTGCATTCCGTGTATCTGCTCGTTAGTTGGTGAATATTTGGGTCGTTTGCACTTTTTTGGCTACTATATATCATGCTGCTATGAACATTTGTGTGCACGTTTTTGTGTGTATGTACATTTTCATTTCTCTTGGGTGTATCCCTACAAGTTAAATTTCTGGGTCACTTGGTGACTCTACATTTAACCTTTCAGGAACTGGCAGGCTGTTATTATGAAATTTTAAGCAGGGTACCGTGTGATATAATTTATAGTTTGTTTTTTAGACAACCACATAGATTCTGTGTCAGGAACCTGGACCAGGCCTGTCAGGGGATGTCTCGTTTCTGCTGCACTGGTCTAGGGCTGGAGTAAGGCTGGGGCCTGCCTGGGACTGTGGCCCGGAGGCCTGCATGGGTGTCCAGGTGGGGACTTCTTCCCAGCAGGGCGGCCCAAGCCTGGCTGGGTTTCTGGCGTCAGGGCTCTGGGCTCAGAGAGTGGGCGTTCTGTGATTGATGTTTTTAAAATTGTTCTCTGGATGCTGCGTTGAGGGTAGAGTGTGGAAGCTAAGCAGCAAGAAAAGGAAGGCCAGCGGCCGCGGCCGGGCTGGGAAGTCCAGCACGTGGAGCCAGGCTCTGCTCTGCTCACGGATTCCAAGAAGAACGTGAGGGAAAGAAGAATCTGGTTCAAGCCTTGGGGTTGGGGCGCCAGCAAACGGTGTGTTTTGTCTTGTTCTGTTAGTGGAGATGGGAATGACGGAGGAGGAGGATGGGAGCAGAACTGAGGCAGTCGAGACACCAGACGAAGAGAAAATCGAATCACTGCAGGCGGGATAAAGGAAACGGCAAAGTCTGCAGAAGGAATCAATGGAAGTGAAAAGACAAAACAAAAGGGAGAAGGCAGAAAGTATCACCAGCAGGGACAACGAAGGTAACGTCATCACAGGTGGCACGGATGTCAAAAGGGTGATGAGGGGATGTCATGAACAACCTGACAGTAGACCAAGTAGACTGTAGATTTCAAAGCAAAAATATTACCTGGGATAAAGCTGCCAATTAACTAATTATGTTGATAAATTCAACAACTTTGTTGAAACGGACAAACTCCTTAAAAGATACAAACTACCAAAACTCATTCAGAAAGGCATGGTAGCCCTATATCTACAAAGGGAATTAAGTTTTTAATTAAAAATATCCCTCAAAGAAAACCCCAGGTTCAGATGGCTTCACTAGTGAATTGCTCTAAACATTTTAGGAAGAAATAATACAAATTTTATACAAAGTCTTCCAGAAAATTGAAGAGGAAAAAATACTTCCCAACTTACTCCATCAGAGCAGCGTCACTCCGATGTAAAAATACAACACATGAAAATAAAACGATACAGCAATACCCTTCGTAAACATAAATGCAAAATCCTGTAAAATCAAATCCAACCACTATGTAAAAGTAATATTACATTGGATGAAGTGAGGTTTATCTCAGGAATGCAAGATTGACCTAATCAAGGGTACTCAGAATAATTCACTGTGTTAAAACGTTAAGAAAAACCATACAATCATCTCAGTTGATGCAGGGAAAGCATTTGATAAAATCTGTCATCTATTCCTGATAAAAGTTTTCAGCACATTGGTAAAGGACATCTGTGAAAACCTACAACTACCATTAATTAGTTGTGAACGATAGGATGTCTTTCCTGTAAGACTGGAACAAGGTAAGGGTGCTGGTTGTCAACACTTCTCTCCAGCATCACGCTGGAGGCTCCAGCCAGTGCAAGAAGGCAAGAAAAAGAAATAAAAGGCATCCAATTTGGAAAGGAGAAAGTCAAACTGTTTTCATTTGCAGGAGACATGATTGTCTATGTGGAAAATCTGATGCAATCTATAAAAAAGCTACCAGAATCAATAAATGAGTTTCTTAAGTGTGCAAAATAAAAGGCTGATATCTAAAAATTAACTGTATTTCTATATACTTGCAACAAATAATCATAAGTTTAAATTAAAAGCACAGTGCCATTTGTAATAGTATAAACATGCAAAATACTTAAGGGCCAATCTGATAAAAGATGTGAAAGACTAAAAATTACAAAACATCACTGAGAGAAATAAAAGACATTCCAAGTAAACGGAAAAATACATTGAGTTCATGGATCAGAAGATTCAGTTCTCCTCAACTGATTTGTAGATTCAACACAGTTTCTGTAAAAATCTCAGCAGGCTTTTTTTTCAGTAGAGGTTGACAAGTCTATTCTAGAATTCACATGAAAATGCAAAAGACCTAGAATAGCCGAAATGACTTTGAAGAAAAAATGAAGTTAGAGGACTCGCGTGACCAACTTTAAGACCTACCATAGAGTTACAGCAACCAAGACAGAGAAGCACTGGCATCCTGATAGACAAATAGATCTTTAGAATATAATAGAACATAATTGAGAGTCCAGAATAAACACTGACATTTATGGCCAATTGATTTTTGACAAAGTTGCAAAGGCATTTCAGTAGAGAAAGGATGGTCTCGTTAACAAATGGTTCTGAAAAATTGGATTTCCATATGCACAAAATGAACATCAACTTAATAATACCTTGCACCATATACATAAATAAAATCAAACTGGGTCAGAGACGTAAACGTAAAACATAAAACTATAAAGCTTTTAGAAGAAAACATAGGAGAAAATTTTGTGACACTGGTTTAGCAAAGATTTCTTAAATACAACGCCAAAAGCACGATTCATAAATAAAAGTGATGAACTGGAGCTCATCAAATTAAGAATTTCTGATCTGTGACATATACTATTGATAAAATGAAAAAGTAAGCTACAGATTGAGAGAAAACACCTTTAAATCACACATTTGATAAAAGCCTTGTATCCAGAAAGCATACAGAATGTACATCTCTTAAAACTCAGTGATAAAACAACCAAATATAATTAAACAAAATATTTGAACAGACACTTCATCTAAGAAGATATAAAAATGTCAAATAAACACATCAGTAGATGCTCAGCATGATTAGTCATTATGGAAATGCAAATTAAAACCACAATGAGATACCACACCACACATCTGTTGGAATAGCTGGAATCACAGCCTGCTGCTGCCAAATGCTGCAAGGATGTGGAGGAACAGGACCCACACTCGGCTGGG
Source organism: Galeopterus variegatus (assembly GCF_000696425.1). NCBI lineage: Eukaryota > Metazoa > Chordata > Mammalia > Dermoptera > Cynocephalidae > Galeopterus > Galeopterus variegatus. Next base: position 3,786 of record NW_007737638.1, on the reverse strand, counting down.
GGACGTAAGATGACACAAACACTTTGCACGTTTCATCAGTGCCTCAAACATCCACCTACCGTATGACCCAGCTGTTTGAATCACAGGCGTCATCCACCTACCGTATGACCCAGCTGTTTGAATCACAGGCGTTTATTTAAGATAAATTAAAGTGCATGCCTATAAAAAGATGTGCACCTGGATGCTCATGGCAACTTTATTTATGATCAGTAAAAGCTTGAAACACCTGAAAGGCTCCTCAGTGGGTGAAGCAGTGAACAGGCTGTGGTATATCCGTTCAGTGGAATGTCACTCAGTATAACAAGGGACCAGCGACGGATGCATATGACAGCACTGTTCGCCTCAAAATAATTATGCCGAGTGAAAGAAGGTGGGTAAAAAAAGAGTATATTCTGTAGGATCCCACTTGGGTAAAATTCTGTGAAATGTAAACTAATTTACAGTGGTGGAGAGGAGAGGGTACAGGGAAGGAGGGTGGGGTGGAGATATCAAAAGGTAAACTGTGGACAGTGCGTGGGTTCAGTGTCGTGATTGTGGTCATGGGTTTATAGGTATATACATGTGTCAAAATCCATTAGATTTTATACTTTAAATATGTGTGGATTATTATATGTCAGTTACTAAAACGCAGCTCAGTAAAGCTGCTTTTAAAAAGGAATGTCATGAAACTGAGGCTCAGAGTTTGAGCCACGTGCCAGGAGTCACACAGCAAGCGTGTGGTGGAGACTGGGACTGAGGCAGCCTGATGCCCAGCCTCTTTCCTCCACGCCATCCTGCCTCAGCCGGTCAGAACTGGCCACCACGCTGCTAAACACCCAGTAAAACCCAGGAACTCATTCAGCTCCAGGAAATCATCTCAGATCTGCTGCGGGTCTCATTTCAGACCTCGTCTCTGGTGCCTGGGTCCTGCTGTGCTGCCTCCGTGGTCCACTGGGGGCNTTTATAGGTATATACATGTGTCAAAATCCATTAGATTTTATACTTTAAATATGTGTGGATTATTATATGTCAGTTACTAAAACGCAGCTCAGTAAAGCTGCTTTTAAAAAGGAATGTCATGAAACTGAGGCTCAGAGTTTGAGCCACGTGCCAGGAGTCACACAGCAAGCGTGTGGTGGAGACTGGGACTGAGGCAGCCTGATGCCCAGCCTCTTTCCTCCACGCCATCCTGCCTCAGCCGGTCAGAACTGGCCACCATGCTGCTAAACACCCAGTAAAACCCAGGAACTCATTCAGCTCCAGGAAATCATCTCAGATCTGCTGCGGGTCTGGCCTGATGCCCAGCCTCTTTCCTCCACGCCATCCTGCCTCAGCCGGTCAGAACTGGCCACCACGCTGCTAAACACCCAGTAAAACCCAGGAACTCATTCAGCTCCAGGAAATCATCTCAGATCTGCTGCGGGTCTCATTTCAGACCTCGTCTCTGGTGCCTGGGTCCTGCTGTGCTGCCTCCGTGGTCCACTGGGGGCCAATCTGTGGAGGGAAATCTAACAGACAAGAAACCCTGGATGGGGCAGAACTGCGGCCACAGCAGGGGACTCTCCAAGGATTTTCCTCAGAGGGTAGGGAAACCCAGGGGCTACACGGGCTTCTTGAGGCTGCAGAAACACAGGACCACTGTGGGGTGGCTCACATGCTGATGTCTTTCCCTATAGCTCTGAAGCCATAAGCCCCAGACTATGGTATGGACAGGGCCAGGCTCCCCCGGAAGGCTCCGGGGAGAGCTGCTTCTGCCTCTCTCCCTGCTTCTGGTGGTGCCAGCAATCCTTGGCACTCCTTGGCTTATGGCTGCACCACTGCACGCTGCCTCCTCTTCACATGGCTCCTCCCACGGGTCTGCACTCTTCTTACAAGGATGCCACATGTGGATGAAAGGCCACCTGCCCCAAGATGACCTCATCTTAAGTAGTTACATCCACAAAGACCCTATTTCCAAACAAGGACATATTCTGAGGTTCTGGGAAGGACATGGATTTGCGGGACACTGTTTAACCCGCTGCAGAGGCTCTGGGGTAACCTGCAGATCTGTGCGGCAGGGGCTGGTCCTGACCTTCCTTGAGGTCTTCGGTGTTTTGGAATCACCTCTTGGCCTCATCTGACCTACACACTGAAGGTAGGGCCAGATTCAGCAGTGACCACCGGTCACATCCACCACGGGATGTCTGCATGCTGAGGGCCGCCCTCTGCAGCCCACACACGTACCTGGGGGCCTCACAGCTGGGAGGGCAGACGAGGCACAAAAGCATGCAGCTCCAGCAGGTGGCCCGTCACAGAGGTCTCAGGAACGCCGCTCACTATGAACATCTGCCCCACCTTCAGAGAGTGACCGGCAGGACAGAGACAGCCCCCTCTGTGGTGGCCTGAAGCAGCATCTGCACATAGACCACAGGGTGGCCTTTGTCTGAGTGGGGCCAGGAGAGGCTCACAGGCCACCCAGGGCCAGGGGTCTGACAATGATGCTCCTCTCTGCTTGTTATGGGATGAGTCATGATACATGAGACGTGTCCTTTGGGGAAAATAAATGCTTCTGTGCTGGCAAAGAGCTTTGGAGTCATAAAAGAAAACGGATGAGCCCGGCAGTCCCACTGGCTTCAGTGCCGGTCATGCTAAAGGGCTGTGCAGTGCCATTTATGGGCATGATGTTTGAAATGAGGCTTTGTCACTTCCACACAGCCTCTGCTCAGACACAAATCCTGTTGGCAGGACAGACGCCTTCAGCCAACATGGGCTATGGTTCCTGAAGCTCTAGAGCTCACAGACCACGTAGGGCCAGCTGCATGGGGATGGGCTTCCCCGGTGCAGGTACTAATGCAGCATTAATGAACATGTGCCCTGTAGTGTGCTCATGTGGCTGGTGGGGCCTAGTTCAGAGGCGCTGTCGTGGCTGTGAGCATTAGACAGAGTCCAGAGGAGAGCTGTCTGATGAGGGCTGGGTCCAGCTGGGGTCTTGCTATCAGTCTTCGACTGCTGGGAGCCCCCACCCTCCCAGGGCTGTGGCTATGGCCAGCTGGCTACAGCATCCCAAACTTGATGGCTGTGTCCCAGCCTGACTGTGTCCTTTCCAAGTTGCAGGTGACAGGCCCTAGCCCCGGTGGGAGGGACAGTCACACAGAATAGCATAGCTGTGCATACACTGAGGGTTGGGCCAGGGCAGAGATGGAAGTGAGATGCACAGTGGAGGGTTTGAGATTAAATGAGTGTCCTAATCTGTAGAGCCTGGGACGTGTACCAGGAGTCACGGTGTGGGTAAGGACGTCCAGTCTAATCTCCTCAGCAGGGCTGAGACTCACCAAGAGTACATCAATCCTTGGTGGCTGGGTACAGGGCAACAGAGACCCTGCCATTCTGAAGACCCTTGACCCAAGTACACACTTCTCAGGATGAAAGGTCATGGACAGGGTGGCGGGCTGGCTAGGTGTGAGATTCAAACGAGAGGGGCTGTTCACGTCCACGGTGGGCCACGATGTCCTGACCATGCCAGGTATAAGAGGAACATGGTCAGCCTCAAGGAAGGAGCTCTGAGGAGAGTTCTGCAAGTCGCAGGACAGAAAGGAGGATACGGGTCCCAGGCAGGGGGAGTTTCTGCTGTGGCATGATGGGGTCTTGTGTGAGCAACACACAGAGAAGGAGATGAGGCAGGAGCAGTGAGTGGGAAAGGTGAGCATGATTAGGAAGCGGTTGTAGGGAAGGCGACAGGGTAAGGGATGGGGATGATGTAGGGATGGGGATGAATGTAGAGATGGGGATGATGTAGGGGTGGGGATGGTGTAGGGGTGGGGATGAATG
>NW_007737637.1:42954-51087 GCF_000696425.1 Galeopterus variegatus | reverse complement strand
TCTCTGAGGTTGGCAAAGCTGGGAATGGTCAGTCTACCCTACCTGTGCCAAGAATTTTAGTGAGAAAAAAAATCAAATCTTTGAATATGTGGGATTAACCTGTTTAAATTCTTACAAATACATAATGTTATAATCTTTCAAAACTTACCTTTGAAAGGTAAGGAGGGATTTATCTTTGAGATCCCAGTCCATCATACTCAAGGAGAGAAATTAGACATTACAAAAAGTATGTACCAATATCCCTTTTGAAGGAAGGGACTATGATGTCCCAGTGTCTCGTTTGCCCTTGAAGCTCAGTGCCTCACCCACAGGAGATGCTTAATGCATGATTGTGAAATAAAAGAACTGGCTCAAAGACTTCATAAATCAAGGAAAGTCTCCTCAAACATAGAACGTTTAGCTAGGTACTATAGGCAAGCTCTCAGCTCGTTCAAATAGCACACCACTGGAGCAAAGACAATCTTTAAGCTTGAGAGTTAAATCTAGTTAAAATAAGGATCAGCAGAGCTAACCAACTTGGGGACACAGACACACTACAGTCTGAATAACCAGATTGTTTCAATGCTCAACATGATGGGTGTGGTACTTTTTTCCTGCTCTCAGGTGCGCTGGACAGGACAAAGCGACTCACAGTCCCCCATTGACCAAGTTTCCTGGAATCCCCCTGGAAGCCATGCCCCCTGCCAACGACTGAGACGTCAGGAGCACCTGCTCACAGGGAGAAACCCAGCAGGGCAGGGANTCTCTGAGGTTGGCAAAGCTGGGAATGGTCAGTCTACCCTACCTGTGCCAAGAATTTTAGTAAGAAAAAAAAATCAAATCTTTGAATGTGTGGAACTAACCTGTTAAATTCTTACAAATACATAATGTTATAATCTTTCAAAACTTACCTTTGGAGGGATTTATCTTTGAGATCCCAGTCCATCATACTCAAGGAGAGAAATTAGACATTACAAAAAGTATGTGCCAATATCCCTTTTGAGGGCAGAGACTATGATGTCCCAGTGTCTCGTTTGCCCTTGAAGCTCGGTGCCTCACCCACAGGAGATGCTTAATGCATGATTGTGAAATAAAAGAACTGGCTCAAAGACTTCATAAATCAAGGAAAGTCTCCTCAAACATAGAACGTTTAGCTAGGTACTATAGGCAAGCTCTCAGCTCGTTCAAATAGCACACCACTGGAGCAAAGACAATCTTTAAGCTTGAGAGTTAAATCTAGTTAAAATAAGGATCAGCAAAGCTAACCAACTTGGGGACACAGACACACTACAGTCTGAATAACCAGACTGTTTCAATGCTCAACATGATGGTTTTGGTACTTTTTTCTGCTCTCAGGTGCACTGGCCAGGACAAAGCGACTCACAGTCCCCCATTGACCAAGTTTCCTGGAATCCCCCTGGAAGCCATGCCCTCTGCCAACGACTGAGACGTCAGGAGCACCTGCTCACAGGGAGAAACCCAGCAGGGCAGGGACTTCTCTGATGGCTGCCCGTGGCTTGACTGCTTCCCGAGGACTCTGCTCAACTCTTTTTAACTGGGAAGTCTAGAGCCCTCCTACCCTCCATGTCTGTCTCTCCCTCACTTGGGATCAGGCTCCTATCACGTGTGTGACGATTCTCCCAGCTTCTCTGATTCCCTCTCTTTATTCCCTCCACAGCATTTCCCCTAATAAAATCCCTGCAAGTTTAATCCCATCTTGGCATCTGGGCTCACATACCAGAACGAAAAGAACACTTTTGGGTAGTGTGTCAGGCATAGCACATAAGCCTTCTCTCCGACTCAACTACAATCAGGACACTCAGGTACCCAGCCTTCCTCCCGTCCAAAACTATCTCACTTAATCCTCTCATCCCCGGAGATTTGCTATTATCATCACCAGAAGTTTATAGATGAAGAAACGGAAACGCAGAGAAGTTAAGAGATTGCCCAGGGTCAAACACAGCCTGTAACTTTGGATTCAAGAATACTGACTCCGGACTGTGCACCCTGATCTGCTCTGCTCTGCAGCCTCCTGCTCGGTGCTTATCTGTGTCAAGCTTAAATGCATAACTGAATAGCTCTCCAGTTCCAAATCTTGTCTTGCTTATCCAATTCCAATTTCCTGACTGGCCCTAGCCATTGACGGCTTGAGTTCTGCCTCTCATGACTTATGTCAATGACTTATGACTTGTGTTAAACTTAGAAAAAAAATTCCAAGGGGATTCTGCTTCCAGGAGTGCAGAGGCTTCTGAAGCAGTGCCCACCTGCCACGTAAGAGCTAGTGTATGTGTGTGTGTGAGTGCACGCATGCACGCACACACGTGTGCAGGAGATACTTCTTAATACACTTCTGGAGTTGTAGGATGTAAGGAAGCACTCCAAGTGTCACCTCCCAAACAAAAACAAATCAAAGGAGGATTCAGTGGACTTTCATTTGTAACCTGAATGACTGCGGAATCAATTCCTGAAAAATAAAGGGGGATTAGAGATGCTAATGTCTGGAGGAAGAGCATTGAGCAGAAGAAATTGTCAGGGCAGAGGCCTGGATGGGAGCACGCCTCTGCCTGTCCACCCTCTGTTCTCAACTAGCAGCCAAAACGATCCTGTTAAAATGTAAGTTGGATCATCTCTCTCCTTCATTCATACCCCCAGAAGCTGTGTGTCTCATTCACAACAAAATCCAAGTGACCTACAAGACCCCACGTTATCTTGGTCCCTGCTGCCCCCTACCCATGTCCCACCTCCCCCTCTGTCATTGGCTGTAGCTGCCCAGGGAAGTGTGTTCTCTCATTCTTAGCTTGGATGCTGGAGTGGATCCCAAAAGCACCCAGCTGGAGGCTGTGAGCTGACTGCAATCCTCTTCACCAACTTCTCTCTTGCAGAGGTCTGAGTGGCCCACCCCACGGCTGCCAGAATAGGCCAGGCTGAATGCATCAAAACTCAGATCAAGAGCAGGTATTTGTCAATCTAACTTTTTTCTTTTAGGCACCATACATCTTCTCTTAGTGAACTCTCATAAATTCAACTTAATTGGGGGGAAAGGTTTTTTTTTTAATTACCAAAAATATAAATGATTGACTATTTTTGAGAAATTAATTTGCATCTTTCTCTCCTATTCGTATCAGTTAGCCTCAGGGGAACATGATGTTGACTAATAGAGGTTATTAGGAAGAGAAATTAATAGGGAAAATATAATCTTTCACATTTAGCCACATGTTTATGAATTCTGGTAGCCTTCCTTCCTTCCAAAATCCCATCTTGGCATCTGGTTCACATACCAGAGTGAAGGGGACACTTTTGGGTTTATATTTGGTACCATTTCTATTCAATCTGAGGAAATTGAGCATTTCTCTAAATCTTATAATGTCTTATTTCACCTTGATTTTTTTTTTAAATAAAAGATTTGAATTTTTAGGGTGGTTTTATGTTTGCAGAAAATTGAGCACAATGTACAGGGATTCCCATTAACTTCTTTTCCCTCCTCCATATCTCTTATTATTAACATCTCACTTAGTTAAACACATTTGTTACAGTTGATGAACCAATACTGATACAATATATTAATTAAAGTTCATAGTTTACATTAGGGTTCACTCTCGGGGTTGTACTTTCTATGGGTTTTGATGAATACATAATGTCACATATCCACCATTATAATATCATGCAGAATAGTTTCGCTGCCCTAAAAATCCTCTGTGTTCTACCTGTTCATCCCTGTCTCCATGCCCTGAACCCCTGGCAACCACTTATGTGTGTGTGTGTGTGTGTGTGTGTGTGTGTGTATGTGTGTATTACATATATACGTATATTATTTGGTGGCTGGCCAGTATAGGGATCTGCCAGTAATATTTTTAATGTTCTCATAGTGTTGCTTTTTCCAGAATGTTATATAGTTGGAATCAAACAGTATGAGGGTTAATCTTATGCGTCAACTTGACTGGGCCACAGGGTGCCCAGATATATAGTTAAACATTACTCTGGGGATGTCCATGAGGATATTTCTGGATGAGACTAGCATTTGAATTGGTAGACAGTAAAGCCGATTGCCCTCTCTGATGTGGGTGGGCTTCATGCAATCTGTTGAAGCTCTGAACATAGTAAAAAGGCTCAGTAAGGGAGAATTTGCTCTGTCTGACTGTCTTTGAGCTGGGACCTGTCTCCTCCTGCCTTTGGACTTGGACTTGGACTGGACCTTAATAACATTAGCTCTCCTGGTTCTCAGGCCTCGGACTTGGATTCCTGGGTCTCCAGCCTACTGACTTTAGATCTTGAACTTCTCAGCCTCTGTAATCCTGTGAACTAAATTTTAGTATAATAAATATTTATAGGCATATACATCCTATTGGTTCTGCTTTTCTAGAGAATCCTGACTAATATATACAGTATAGTGTAAGACCTTTTCAGACTGGCTTCTTTCACTTAGCAAAATGCATTTAAGTTTCCTCCATGTCTTTTAATGGCTCTATAGCTCATTTCTTTTTGTTGCTAAATAATATTCCATTGGAATATTGGATAGCGGATGTAGCATTGGTTATCCAATCACCTGTTACAGGATATCTTGATTGCTTTCATGTCTTGGCAATTATGAATAAAACTGCTATAAAAATTTGCCTGTGTAGGTTTTTGCATGAACATATGATTTCAATTCATTTAGATAAATACCAAGGAGTGAAATTACTAGATCATATGGCAACAGTATGTTTAGATTTGTAAGAAATCACCAAACTGTCTTCCAAAATGACTGTACTATTTTGCATTCTCACCAGCAATGATCACCTTAATTTTTGAAAGATTTTTTTTTTTGTGGTATAGAATTCTGGATTTATGATCTTTTTTTTTCTTTTCCTGTAAAGATGTCATCCCTCTGTCTTCTGTCCTCTGTTGTCTCTGATCAGAGTTCAGTAGTCACTCATATTGCTGTTCCTCTGGCTGATTTCAACATATTATTTTTAGTTTTCAGCAGTTTCACCATCATGTACCTAGATGTAGATTTCTTTTTATTTATCCTGCTCAGATAAATTTCTCCTCTAACTCAATGACTAAATAAGAATGTTTTAAAATTATCACATCAAATTATTTTTAGGTGAGTTTATATAAAGCATTTAGAACCATGCTTGTCACATAGCACCAGCTCTTATTATTTAAGACATGTTTTCAAGTTACTTGCAAAAAAAAAAAAAATGCAAAAATAATTACTTCCTTTACATATTTTATACAATCACTAAGTAATGTTTATTATATAATCATATTTCAAGAGAACATTGTTCCTCATAGATAGAGCAGAGGTAAACTATAGCTAGGCATTACCTATAATTATCACAAATTCCAAGTGAAATGAATCCAAATTAGTATGGATTTTTCTGTACACTAGTTACTCAAAGAGAGAGATGCAAAAATAGGGTTTGGTAAAGACTTCAGACTAATAACTCTAAAGAGGAAGCAAGTAGATGGGAGTTAATGGCAAAATTTCTTTTGCCCCAGAAGGCTGCTAGTCCCCTTTGAAGCAGAAAATGCAGTGACTTTGCTGTCAGTTGTAAAACACTTTAAAGTTAGGCCATGGGAAATACTGTGAAGAAAGAATGTATCTGTTTTGTTTCTTACACATATAACCTCCCTGGTGGCTTCTCTTCGAATAGTTTTCATTTTTCCAAAATAATGGTTTATCCCAAGAGAATAATAGCTAATTTGTGTATGGTACTTTCCCAGTCTTCAAGGAATTTTTAACACACATTATTTCATTTAATCTTCATAAAAGTCAATAGGATCGTCGCCTCTGTTTTATTTGTAGACTCAGAAAGGCTAATGTTCAACACATCCAGTTAATGTCAGTATTGAAACCATGTCTTTTAATGCTAAAGCCCATATGTTTAGTAGGCTGAGCTTTAGCTGAAGCCTGAAGCCACACAGGCATTCTAGAGACATCGTATAGTTACAGGTTTAGAGCAAAGAGCAGCAGCATGTAACAGGAGAGAAAGAAATCACAATTTTGTGCAAAGTCACTGCATGTGGATCCACAGAAAGAAGAAAGTAAACAAGAGAGAGGGAATGTCATTCAGACCACAGGATGCAGAAAAGAGTGGGGAGAGAAATTACTGGAGAAATTGCGAAAGTACAAGGGAGTCCTCCAGGAGTGAAAGCATAATATGAAAGATAAATGAATAATCATAAATGATAACTACTGGACCACAGCATCAACAAGTAAACAATTAAGCCATGTCAGTAATAAACACGTCACACGTGTTACTGCCCAATACACTACAAGGTCAGTACCAATGATGCCGAAGGAAGGGTCTGGGGGGCCCAAGAGCTGGTCTCAACCCCCCTTGTCCTCTTACCAGATTCTTGATTCTACAAAAGGAAAGAATTCAAGAGCACAGTCACAGTAGAAAGTGAAGACAGGTTTAATATAATGAATAAGAGACACAGATTTCACAGACAGAGTGTAGCCTAGCTCCTGAGACTGAGCAGGGCCCACACCACGTTTATCACAAAAGCAAGAAATACACACTTAAAGTTTAGTACAGAGTACAGGCTGGCACAAGGGAGTGAGCAGCCACCTGCTAAAAATAAGTTTGATACAAAAGTAAAGCACACACATCTCAGCTGGCAGATTGTGGGTTGGCTCCAGGAAAGTGAGCAACGACTCCACCTTCTATCCAGATTCAGCTTTCATAGTTTCACTGTCTAATACATATTCATGCTATCTAATGAATATTCAACTAAGGGGGTGGTTCCTGGTTATGTAATATAGTCTTGCACATGCTCAGTTGGTGTCCTTTTAGGGCATGTTCATTGGTCAAATTCTATCACATGTACTAAACATATGCAAGAATATTCTGAGCTCTTTAGCACCCCTAGTGGAAGGTCATTCAAAGGACAAACTCTACTGAGTATGCTCGGCTACTAGGTTTATATAACTCTTCTCTACTGAGCAAGTCACTGCATTTACGTAAGCTAGCCACTTGTGGTCTCAATTTCCCTGTGTTGGTGTGCAAAATAGGTCTAACTAGCAACAGCAACTCTCCTCTAGGGAAGGGCCCAGAGAAGGGGTCCAAGACCTTGGGGAATGGCTTGAAACCCAGAGGTGTGTCCTGAAACCTGAACCCAGGGAAACTGAGCACCTTCTATCTCTCTAATATTGACCCTATGTTCAGAGGAGAAAACCAGACACAGAGGCATTGAGTAACAAGGCCCAGGTCACACAGCTTGTACGAGATGATGCAAAATTTAGAACAGGTCTGACTGACTCCACAATCTACTCTCTTAATGACTCTGAGAATTTAGAGTAGTGTGCAAAAGTGTCCTGGCAATAGGATAGCTGGGTACTGAGTAATCACAGAGCAAGGCTGTAAATCCATGGCTGGGTATAAGAAGAAAACCAAGGAGTCAGGGACAGAGAAACAGCACTGATACACTGATCCCTTCCTGATAAACAGAGAAGCAGGTGATAAAGATGTCCTTTCAAATGTGGAATGACTGAAATGTCTATAGTAAAGATGCTTCTAAGTATGCCCTGCGTATGACCACTATTCTCAAACAACACAATTTTTATTTAAATTTGAAGCTAAAAGTCCTGTCAGATATTATCTGAAGCAGTTATAACATTTAAGATTCAGTTTAATATTTGTACATTCCTTTTACAGTTTTCAAAGAGGCTTTGCACACATAATATCATTTGGTTCTCAAAAACTCTGTGAAGATGTTACGGGCACTTCAATTTGTGTTCACATCATGGGCAGAGCCAGACAATTTTTATTTTGTGACACTGGGAGTTAACTAAGTTTTCAGAACCTCAATTTCCTATATTCAAAGTAGAGACCATTAATGTTTTTTGTTAAAATCAAGTGAAATAATCAGTATATGCAAATTACCCAACCATGCCTGAGACAGTTCAGGCGTTCAATAAGTAGTAGATCTTATTTTAATTAGTCAGGATGCTTGGCTTCACGTAATCAAATTCTGACCCAAAGTATGTATTTATCTTGGAGATATCAACAGATATTGAATAACCAAACTGCAAGAACAGTAGAATACAGCTGAGCCTTAAGAACTACAATCAGGGCCGGCCCGGTGGCGCACTGGATAGTGTGCCACTTGGGAGCACAGTGGCGCTCCCGCCGAGGGTTCGGATCCCACATACAGACTGGTTCCCGC
>NW_007737637.1:39955-41953 GCF_000696425.1 Galeopterus variegatus | reverse complement strand
AAAAAAAAAAAGAACTACAATCAGCAATATGAAAGGAGCCAGGATATCTCTCGATCTTTTCTCCCAGCTTTTCTCTGGATGTCATTTGTACCCTTTCCTATTGCAGACGGTGATCTTCACATGGCTCCCAAGTTCTAGATCCTCTGCCTCTGAGCTTAGAACTTAGAACCTAGTTCTCTGGAGTCCTGATCTGGGGTCAAGTCGCCTTGCCTCTCTCATCTGTAGCCAGAAGCCAGGCATCACATGAGAACATGGTGGTTGCATATCGCCCTGTGGGTGGAGGGTGCAGTGTGAGGTTCCAAGAGCCCAGGAGGAGATGGGGTTGGAAATGTGATCCTATAGACATCCATGAATGATCAGTTTCCCAAGGTCATAGACCTAGTGTTAGAGGTGGGACATCAGCTCAGATCTGACCCCCACTTTATTCTTTTTCCTCTGTCTTCTCTCTCTTCTTTCTTGTTTCTCTTCTGTGAGCAAACTGATGAGATCTACCAGCCGTCTGGCCACTGGATGAGGTGCACACAGGGGCAACCTTGCTCTACGTGGCTCCCTGAATGCTACCCTTCCTGACTAGAAAGAGGAAGTAGAGCTGCCTAACTGGTGAACTCAGAGGCTCTATGTTGCATTAAAGCAATGACATCTGTACCTCCAGCATCACTGCTAAGACAAGCGATCTTCTGGGATCTACTCTGCTGCAATGACCTCATCAGGACATGGCTCAGGAGACAGCATGCAGGAGACTGAAGGCAGGGGGACATTCGTGGCTCAAGAGCACGTGCCAAGTGCTCAGCCCATTGGGTGGGGCTGCTGTGTCCCAGGACACATGCCTCTATCAGGGGGTATCTTTAGTAACTGCTTTTCTCCTTCTGGGTTGGAACATGGATGTATTTTTGGAGTCAGGACTGTAATTGCTGCTACCCTTTGAGTTCCTGATGGAACTCACATAAAGACAAAGGCCAATTTGGCTTGCCATAACGTTAGAAGTTTTATTTTTGGGCAACCAAAGAACCATGAGTGGGAACAAACAAAACTGTCTGAAAGGTTTGGACCCATCTTATAAACGAGGAACCGCTCCCCAAACCTGCTCTTACACGATCTTGTTTGAAGCCCACTCCCAACACACCATAGTAAATCCCATATACCTAACAGAGATGAAGAAAAAACTATAAGATAGATGACTTCTGGCTGCAACTCTCCATCTTCGTCTTAGGAAATGTTGGGATGCCGAGTGTCTTAGTCAGTCTTGGCTGCTATTACAGAACATCATAGACTGGGTGGCTTAAACAACAAACACTTATGTCTCACAGTTCTGGTGGCTGGGAAGTTCATGATCAAGGCAGTAGATCTAGTGGGAGTCATCTTTCTGATCTGCATATGGCTGTCTTCCCCTTGTATCCTCACACGGTGGAGAGCCAAGAGAGGAAGCGAGCTTTCAAGTCTCTTCTTATAAGGCTCCACCCTCACAACCTAATCACCTCCTAAAGACCCCACCTCCTAATGCCATCACACTGGGGCTTAGGACTTTGACACATGAATTTTTGGGGGAGGCATAAACATTCAGGTCGTATATCACTGGGCTGCTGTTATCTCTGCCCATAAACCAAAAGACTCAGACTTAGCTCAGCTACCTGGCACTTGGGTTTTTCCCTACATTCAGCAACACAAAGTGCAAATAATCCTATATATTAACCAAGGAGAGGGAAAAGCATGCTGAATAGTCACGCTCAGGCTGTTTCTGGACAGCTCATAATAAAAGAGAACATGTAATCCAGGAAGTCGTATCACTGGTGGATCCCAAAGGAACTGTAACTCCAGACCTTCAGGGCTTAATGAAGAGACCAGAATGGTGCCCTATTCCAGCACAAGTTAAACTAATTTTATCTGGACATAAATGTTGGGGTAAGAGCTCACATGCTTTTTGCTTAATCTCATAATCTTCTGGGAGATACTAAAAACAATCATTAAGTAAAAGCTCAAGTGTGGAGAAATATTTCAGTT
>NW_007737637.1:37372-39705 GCF_000696425.1 Galeopterus variegatus | reverse complement strand
CTAAAGACCCCACCTCCTAATGCCATCACACTGGGGCTTAGGACTTTGACACATGAATTTTGGGGGAGGCGTAAACATTCAGGTCATATATCACTGGGCTGCTGTTATCTCTGCCCATAAACCAAAAGACTCAGACTTAGCTCGGCTACCTGGCACTTGGGTTTTTCCCTACATTCAGCAACACAAAGTGCAAATAATCCTATATATTAACCAAGGAGAGGGAAAAGCATGCAGAATAGTCATGCTCAGGCTGTTTCTGGACGGCTCATAATAAAAGAGAACATGTAATCCAGGGAGTCGTACCACTGGTGGATCCCAAAGGAACTGTAACTCCAGACCTTCAGGGCTTAATGAAGAGACCAGAATGGAGCCCTATTCCAGCACAAGTTAAACTAATTTTATCTGGACATAAATGTTGGGGTAAGAGCTCACATGCTTTTTGCTTAATCTCATAATCTGGGAGATACTAAAAACAATCATTAAGTAAAAGCTCAAGTGTGGAGAAATATTTCAGTTTATAAAAGGGAACACTTGTGCACTGTTGGTGGGAATGTAAATTAGTAAAGCCATTATGGAAAACAGCATGGAGATTTCTCAAACAACCATACAATCCAGCAATCCCACTACTGGGTATATATCCAAAGGAATGGAAATCAATATGGTGAAGGGATACCTGAACTCCTGTAGTGAATTGAATTTTGTCCCCCCAAAACTCACCAAAGCTTGAATTGTATCCCCAAAGTTATATGTATTAGAAACTTAGTCCCCCACTGTGACTGCTAAGAGGGTGGGAATCCTATTATGGTCATTGAAAGGTGGAGCCTTGAAGAGGTGATTAGATTGTAGGACCATGCAGTAGTGAATGGGTTAAAAATGGTGGTCAAGGGCATAGTTCTGAGGGCTTTGAAAGAAGAGGAGAGTCTGTCTGTCTCTCTGCTCTCTCTGCTTCCACCATCTTGCAATGTGAGGCCCCTGGGTCACTGTTGCCACCTCTAGATGGACTTTCGACTTCCCAGCCTCGGAAACTGTAAGCAATAAATTTCATTTTCGTCATACAATACCCAGTTCCATATATTTTGTTATAAGCAGCAGAAACAGACTAATACAACTCCCATGTTTATCACGTCTTTATTCATATTAGCCAAGAGTTGGAACCAACCTAAATGTCCTTCGACAGACAATTAGTTGAATAAAATGTGGTATATATACTCAGCCATAAAAAAAAAAAGAAGAAATTCTGCCATTTTCAGCAACATGGATGAGCTTGGAGAAAATTACGTTAAGTGAAAGAAGCCAGACACAGAGAGAGAAATACCACATGTTCTCACTCATATGTGGAAGCTAAAAAATTATCTCACAGAAGTAGAGAGTAGAAAAGAGGTTACTAGAGACGGGTCAAGAAAGGAAGATGGGGGATGTGGAGAAGGTGGTCAGTGGATACAAAGGAGTGGAGAGATGGGAAGAGTAGGATCTGGGGTTCTACAGTCACACAGGCAGACTACAGTCAATAATAAAGAACCATGTATCTTCAAATCACTAGTCAAGATGATATTGAACTTTCCTAACACAAAGAAGTGACTAATGTTTGAGGTGATGGATTTTGTAAGCACCCTGATGTGATCATTGTACACAGTATGAGTGCACCCAAATATCATATTGTACTCTACAAATATATACAATTATCATGGGTAATTAAGAAAAATAAATTTAAAAGAAAAATAGAGAGAAATAGTATAATAATGGTAAAACCAGAGGCAGGGATAAGGAGGCAGGGTGGGGGGTGGGGGGGAAAGGTCGGTGACTGGTACAAAGTTACAAAGGTACAGTGAGATAGGAAGGATGACTTCTGGTGCTCTAGGGTGACTATAGCTAATAATATTATATTGTATATCTCAAGATAGCCAGGAAGCAAGATCTTGAATATTATAACCACAAAGAAATGATTGATATCTGGTGGTAGATATGCTAACGGTTCTGATTAGATCATTACACAATGTATGGATGTATTAAAACAACCAACTCTATCCCATACACATGGAAAAATACATTAAAATACAATGTAAGTACAATTAAAATACATTAAAGTACAATGCAAAAATAAATTAAAATAAAAATTTAAAAAGTGATGCAATCGTCCTTGAGTGACCTTCATGAGCGACCTTTACTTTGCCTACAGTTCAGTCAGTGACTGGTCTAGTGCGTGGTGATTCAGCTCGGAAGTGGTACTGGTACGTGGTAGATGCTGAGTTAATGAGAGTTGATTGCTCGATGCGGGCGTGGATTGATAATGTCTTCTGTCGAAGTTAGGGTAAGTGGGGTGTACACCATGAACT
>NW_007737637.1:35639-37354 GCF_000696425.1 Galeopterus variegatus | reverse complement strand
GGGCGTGGATTGATAATGTCTTCTGTCGAAGTTAGGGTAAGTGGGGTGTACACCATGAACTGCAGTAGCAGAGCTCCTTGGAAAGTTTTAATTTGACTTAAGATTTTCGATGCCATTGACTAGACTATTAAAGACCTCTCTTCATATTTTGGAATTTCAGAGCTAGTACACTTAATGTGCCCAAAGGGGAGGGAAGTGGGGCTTTAACAGAGTAGGGCTCATTGACATAAAAGACCAACCTTGAACATTAACTTTTGGCTTATATTAGCATTACGGTTTTTCACTTTTGGAATTTACTGGAGTTCCATATTAAACCCGATGCACTGGGCCCAGTCCCACAGTAATGCCTAGCTGTGTGCATCACTGTCCCCTCCTCCAGGTGCCACCTGCCACAGAGCATACCCTATGAAGCAATGCAGTTCTGCTCCATCATCCACGTCATGCATCCCCGTAACATGAATTTCTAAAAGAAACAAAACAAGCAACAAGTTGGTGCCTTGGCCTTGTTCTGCCAAAAAATTCATTCTCCCGAAAACAGTCGTCTGTGGTCTCTGGTTGTTCCAGAGCTGATTGGAGATATCTGGAAACTGTGAGAAAAGTTGAGCATGGGATGTAGCTCACATCTGGCCACACACCATGCCCATGCAAAGTCACATCTGTGCTGTATTGTGCACAGCCCAGCAATGTGGAAGGAAGTCAACCCTGCTTTACATTTCTGGCTCTAACCTTTTTGTGCATGTGACTTTGAGCAAAAATTATTTTTCTGTGTACTGGGAACGGCCATAGAACTCACTTTGCAGGGTTTCTATAAGAATTCAATGAAGCACATTGTGTCTAGTTGGCACAGGCTAGACATATGGAATGCTCAAGAGACAGTGAGCTTTCCTGTCCTCCAAAAGAAGCCGGGGACTGGGCGGGTTTTGTTGGTCATGGCTTCCAACAATTCAAGAGACACTCTTTGAGAGCCTACTATGTACAAGCTCTGTGCTTTCTTTTTCTCTCTCCCAAGGGGAAAAAGTAGACATTAAAGGGTCTCTCCACACCTGAGGATACTGTTTGGAGAACATAAGACAACCAGTACCTTGTTAACCGGTAAAGTATGTTTTTCCCTGATTAGAAAGCCTGGGAATCAATTCTACCTGGATGGCTTCTTAAGTGTGCTCAGGGGGACCATCTTCTTTAAGGAAACATGTTGGTGAATCAGCATTTGCCAATTCACTTTATTCTCAGTTTTTGTGATTCAAGAAATAAATTTCTTCTAGAAAAATTTCCAGTGTATGGGCCAAGCCCGTGGCACACTCGGGAGAGTGCAGCGCTGGGAGCGCAGCAGCGCTCCCGCCGCGGGTTCGGATCCTATATAGGGATGACCGGTGCGCTCACAGCACTCACTGGCTGAGCGCGGTGTGGCCGGTCTCAAAAAGGACAAAAAAACAAAAAAATAAATTAAAAAGAAAGAAGAAAGAAAAATTTCCAGTGTAATGCTTAGAATTCCTTGAACAAATAGTGGCCAGGACTGTATGTGTCTTATTTATTTTTCTGTTTAATCTATCTCATCCTTGAAAACAAGTAAAAAAATTTATCAGCCTATATTTCACTTTTTAAGTCAACTTACCTTTTGATGCCGGGAGTTTCCAAGAAGTTAAGTACATGGCATGAGTGTTTTGGGCGCATTAGGCATATATCACAATTCAACTTCAGCAAAGGAAGAAATATTC
>NW_007737637.1:20977-35320 GCF_000696425.1 Galeopterus variegatus | reverse complement strand
GAAGAAAGAAGAAAGAAGAAAGAAAAATTTCCAGTGTAATGCTTAGAATTCCTTGAACAAATAGTGGCCAGGACTGTATGTGTCTTATTTATTTTTCTGTTTAATCTATCTCATCCTTGAAAATAAGTACAAAAATTTATCAGCCTATATTTCACTTTTTAAGTCAACTTACCTTTTGATGCCGGGAGTTTCCAAGAAGTTAAGTACATGGCATGAGTGTTTTGGGCGCATTAGGCATATATCACAATTCAACTTCAGCAAAGGAAGAAATATTCTTAGCAATAAGAAACCTGTATTTCTATATACTAAATAGTATTAAGAAAATTGGTAAAATATGTTTGCATGTGTTGGTTTCACTTTTGGTAGTGCATCTGTAGAACTGACTGTTACAGATATAGAATAATCTTTCCTAAAAGAAAACAGTATTTAGAACAATACACATTATCTCAGCATCAGTTATAATGAGAAATGTGTAATCTGCTTTACTCCAGTGATTCTTAGTAAATGAAAAGTCATACTCCCATCTGTACTTTTCCATGATTCATTGAAGAAAATAGAAGTCACTTGAAATGGAAAGAGATTAAATATGGGGAAGTAATCCTAACAAAACTGTTGGAAAGACGGAAGGCACTGATTCCATCTGGGTCTTCAGGAATATTATAGAACAAGACACACTGTCCCTCTCGAGGGGTTGCTATCGCAGAGGACATCCCTTGGGCTGTGCTGGCAACAGCCTACTGTGGCCTCGATTATTTCTCAACCACCAGATAGATAGAGAATGGACACCTAAATCTAATCTGGGGGCCAAGGATCCAGATCACGGAACTGTTGCTGATTTTACAACTTCTTGCCACCCAGGAAACTGGGAAATGGACACAGGAATAGCACTGCAGGGAAACCTTCCATGTCCTTGATTTTACCTACCAGCAGAAAGGGCCAATAATTACAAAAGATGGCTCTGCCTCAATGCTGCCTTCTGCATCTCATAAACGCATCTAATTGAAACACTAATTTACATTCAGAACCCTTGCTGCAAAGGAGTCTGGAAAGTGTAATTTTTAGCTGTTCACTGTCTCTAACTGTATGAGTGTGGAACGGAGGTAGAAAGAGTTAATTCAGAATCTTCAGCACTCTATTTACCCAACAGGTGGCTTAGAGTGACTTCTTTCCTCTATAGCACTGTGCACACATAAGTATCTTTGGCACAGCACTAAGATTCTAATGTGCTTATTTATGTGTGTTTTTATGATTGTGTGCATATTCCTTGAAAAAGTTCCTTCTGTTTCTAGTACCTGGTACATAGCAGAGACCAACCAAATGTCTGTGAAATGTATAAATGAATGAGTTAATGTGCTTATTTATGTGTGTTTTTATGATTGTGTGCATATTCCTTGAAAAAGTTCCTTCTCTTTCTAGTACCTGGTACATAGCAGAGACCAACCAAATGTCTGTGAAATGTATAAATGAATGAGCGGTCTTTGCTAGGCTTTGGCTTCAAAGGCAGGAGCTGTATCTTAGCCACTTTGGGATAACCAGCTTCCAGCACTGGATCTGGCCTGTACTTGAGAAGAAAAGAAAGTGACTTAAACGAATATAAAATGGATGCATTATTCTTATCATACCCAATTGGAATGCCATCCTAACTCCCTTATACCCAAACTACCATTTCTCTGAGCAGTTTCCACTGTAAAATCTCATTACACACTACTACCACCACTCGATCATTTGAAATTAGTGCTTACTATATTCTTAGCATGTCTCGAAGAGCTTTTCATGTATTTATTTATCCTCATTCTGGGAGCTTGGACTATTATTGACTATAGCCCCTTTTATACAATTATCTAAAAACCAAATATTAAGCTTAATGAAATGTAAACACCTACATAGCCACAGCCAAGGTCAAGAAATAGACCATTGTCAGCACTATACAAGTAGCCCACCCATCCATTCCTCATTCCCAATCGAAATTCCTTTGTTCTCCTCTGAATGCAACTATTTTCCCATTATCCATGATTATCACTTCCTCTCGATCTTCTCCAGACTTTTATCTCCTCAGTTTGCACTTCTAAAAACTATAGTTCAGCTTTCACTAATTTTGAGCTTTATATAAATGGAATCATGCCACAGAAATCCTTTTCTCTTTAGCTGTTATTATTATTTTTGTTGTTTAATACAGTGCTTGGGAGAGTTATCCGTGTTGCTCTGTGTGGCTCCAGTTTATTCATCTCATTGAGTATAGTCTTCCATTGTATGAACATTTACAATTTATTTGCCCATCCTATTCTTGAAGGACACGTGGACGGTTTCTGTTTTGGCATATTATAAATAATGCTTCTAAGCACCTTCTTGTACTTTTTTTCTGGAGCCAGTAATGTGCTGGTAAATGTTTAACAAGTGATGTTGCAGGGAGAAAAGCTCTTGTTTTAGTATCTGCCTATTTCCATGGTGTAAATATTCCCACACAGCTGACTTCAAGCTAGTAATGTGAAGTCACTGGACATGGAGCTCAGTCTCTCAAGGTCACTCCAGTGCACCACTGCCTGGAGTGTACATACATTTATTTCTGCTTGGTGTATACGTGGGAGTGGGCTGGCCCATCAAATGAATATTAACCAGGAGATCATGTTATATTATTTCCAAAGTGACTGTACCCATTTACCCTCCGTACAGCAATGTGTGAGTTCCAGTTGCTCCACATCTTTGCCAACAATATGCTATTTTCAGTCATTTTCTTTCTTAGCATTTCTGGTATATCGTAGTGATTTTAGTTCATGTTTCCCTGGTGTTAATAAGGTTGGTATTTTATATAGTTTTGGCCATTTGAATTTCCTTTCTTGTGAAGTTCCCATTCAAATCTCTTGTCTAGTTTCCTAGTGGGGTGTCTTGACTTTTCTATCGATTTGTAGTCCTTTACATGTTCAGGTTACTAACCCCTTAGTTGGGTATGTACATTGCAAATATGTTCTCTCATTCAGTGGGCTTGCCTTTTGTCTCTCTGAACGATGACTTTTGATTAATAGAAGTACTTGATCTTAATGTATTATTCAATTACATGTTTTCCTTTATGTTTAGTACTTGTCTTTTGCTTAAAAATGATCTCATCATGAGATTCTAAAGATACTCTTGTATACTCTTCTCTAAAATTTTTATTGTCCTGCTTTTCACACTTAGATTTGGAACTGATTTTTGATGTGAAGATGAGTTCTATATGAACATTTGATTGTTCCAGCACCATTTATTAAAGAGTTGTTTTCTCCCAATGACTCTTCTGTACCACATTTGTCCTAAATTGAGAGTCAACATGTAAATGAACCTGTCTTTGGGCCTTCTGATCTGTTCCATTATTTTATTTGTCTGTCTCTACAACAATAGTAGATTGGCCAACTTTTAATAAATATTGTTATCTAGTAGAGCAATTTCTTATATTGTTCTATGTGTGTGTGTGTGGCTGTGTATTTCCCTTTACACTTTCAAACTGGCAGATCAAGATAAACAAGGAAACTTGTTGAGATATTAGTTGGGATTACATTGAATTTATAGATCAATTTGTGGATAACTGATATCTTTAAAATACTTAGTCTTCAATGCAGGAGAACGAGATATCTCTTGATTTATTCACATTATTTTAAATTTCCCTCGATAATGTTTGTATATTTCTACATAGAAATTTTGCCCAGTTTTTTAGACTTTATGTGGGATCCGAACCCTCGGCGGGAGCACCGCCGCGCTCCCAAGCGGCGCACTATAGCAGTGTGCCACGAGGCCAGCCCCTAGGCATGTGATATTTTTGATGTTATTGAAAATAATGTTTTTTAAATTTAAATTTTGGGTTTGTTGATGGTACTAATATAACTAAATTGTTTATATTTACCATGAATCCATAAGTCTTATTAAACTCACTAATTTTATCATTTTAATTTTTTTTCCATGTGCACAATCATATCATCTGTAAATAATACTCAGAGTTAGTCAGACTCAGGATTAAGGGCACAGTTCTCAGACTGCCAAGTCTGCCCAAGACTTCTGGAGTAAGTTCAAGAGTTTCCCAGAAATAACCACAGGTTTGAAATTTTGCTAAGAAGACTCTCAACTCACTGAAAGCTATTAGGTTGACAGTCATGTTTATTAAAGGAAAGGTTACAAATCAGAATCATCCAACAGAAGAGATATATAAAGCAGGGTCTGGGAAGGTGTGGAGCCTCTAGATGTCCTGGATTCATGGATGGCCTTAGTTCCTCCTGGCCATGTATGTGATGACATGCACTGAGTACTGTCAATCTGAGAAGCTCACCTGAGCTTCTGTGTCCCGAAGTTTTACTAGGGCTTTGTTGAATAGGCATGATTGATTGAATCGTTGCTCATATGGTGGAACTGAATCTCCAGCCACCCCTCCACAGAGGTTGGGCTGACAAGATTCACCTCATTAGCATATAAACTATAAGGTGTTCTGAGGGGCCAACCACGAATAGCAAAGTTACCCCAGCCATCACGAAATTCCAAGTGTTTAGAGGTTAGCTCCCAGGAGTTGGGGCAAAGGCCCCACCTCACTTTGGGATAAATTCCTTACTACACGACGATTATTTTTTTCTTTCTTTCTTCCCAACTTCATTTATTTTTTTTTCTTTCTTTCTTCCCAACTTCATTTATTTTTTTTTCTTACTTTTTTTTTTTTTTGACATACTGCACTTGTAGAACTATGGTGCTAACAGTAGGTACCAATGTTTTGTTCCTTATCGCAAGGGGGATGTTTTCAACTTTACCTTTAAAGTTAATGTTTGTATACGTTTTCTGTAGATATCCTTTATCAGATTACAAAATTTTTCTTCTATTCCTTTGTTAAGAACAGGGATTTTTGTCAAAAACAAGATAGATTGTGTAACTTTTGCTGGTGAGATAATCATAATTCTGCTCCATTTTTCTGTCAATATGGAGAATTACACTGATTGAATTTCTGATGTCAAAGTAGAAAGCATTGATGGAATAAACAAAATTTGGTCATGATTCATCCTTCTTGAAAGTTGCTAAATTCTGTTTGCTGATTATTTTTTAATTCATTCAATAATAACATTTTGCTGGAATTTGTCTAGAATTTTTATAATGTCCTTGTTGAGTTCTCGAATTAAAGTTATGTTGGCTCTAAAATACAAGTTTGAAACTGTTCCTTTTTTTATTTTCCGGGAGAGATTGTATATTACTGACATTATTTGATCCTTAAATGTTTGGCAGAATTCTGTAGTGAAATTATCTGAACTAAAATTGAGTTATGGATTCAGTTCTTTAATCATTGTAGAGAGACCCTGGTTTTCTATTTCCTTTTATGTCACTTCTGCTAAGTTGGTGCTTTTCTATGTGTACTTGTTACTTTTAAAGTTTCAAATGCATTGCCATAAAGTTTTTTATATTGTCCTCTTACTATTTTTTAATGAATGCATGATCTATAGTTATGCTGTACAGGGTAGTGGTTATTTTCTCTCACCCTTTTGAAAATTTTATTTCATTATCTTCTGGCTTCAATTTCTTTAGTCATTTCTTCTTTTTTTTTTTTTTTTTTTTTTTTTGTTTTTTTCCATGTCCGGCAACGGATCGCCACCCTCCGTGGGATCGCAACCCTCGGTGTTGCTCCCGCGCCTTGCTCAGCCAGTGAGCGGGAACCGGTCTGTATGCGGGATCCGAACCCTCGGGGGGGAGCACCGCCGCGCTTCCCAAGCGGCACACTATCCAGTGCGCCACCGGGCTGGCCCCGGTCATTTCTTCTTTTAAGGCGATATGAATTTCTTCTCTGGCTGCTTTTAAGATGTCCTCTTTAACTTTGTTTTACTTTGGTTTCACTGTGATGTGTCCAGATTGTGTGTGTGTGTGTGTGTGTGTGTGTGCACGCACGCACGTGTGTACTATTTATCTTGCTTGAGGGTCACTGAACATTTTGCCTTCCAATACTTTTGGAAAATTCTCTCAAACATTGCCTCTGCTCCATTCTTTGTCTTGTTTATTTCATGAGCTATTTTTTATATATTAGACTATCATCACTATGTTCTCTCTCTCGCTCATGTGTGTGCATGCATGTGTGTGTTAATTCATGTTGTCTCCCCACACTTCAGTCTGAATATTTCCTTCAACCCAACTTCCAGACGATTAATTCTCCATTCAGCCATGTAAGTCTGCTGTTAAATCCATTTGCATTTTTAATTTCAGTTATTGTCTTTTTTAATTCTGAAGTTTCTATTACATTCTTTTTCAAATCTATGTTACTTTTTATTGTTTTTCGTTGGGGGCTAAAATCTTTTACCCAGACAAGAACATATTAAGTATAGCTGAAATCTGTAAAATATGGTTTCTATATATATGGAGTCCCTTTGTGTGTGTGTGTGTGTGTGTGTGTGTGTGTGTGTGTGTGTGTGTTTGCATGTGTTTTTTAGTGTGCTGGGTTATGTTTTGGGCCCCGGGTATAGTAATTAGAATTTTATTTGCAGGAAAAATGTAAAGACTAGGATAAATGTACTATCCTCCACTGAGGACTTGAGTTTTCTCCTGCCAGTCACTTGGGGTCACCAGCAATCCAGGATCATTTAAGTCCAATTTTGGAAGTGAGATGATTCACGTCTGGGCTCCAGCCCATGGAAGCATTGGTTTATTTGTAGTTCAGGTAGCTTGTCTACACTACCTCGTCTATTATTCCTGGAAGAGGAAGTACTTAGATTGATCTTTTTAAAGCATAATTATGTGACATGAGTCACTTCCCAGTTTAAATCCTTTCGCTGGCTTCCCATGGTACTTAGAATAAAATCTAAATTCTATTCATGGTTAGTCTGGCCCCTAATTTCTTCAGTGTCATTACTTTTTTTTTTTTTTCAGTTTTTCCTGATGCAAGAAGTTTCTTTTTGTTTCCAGACCAAGGCAAGCTTTCCCCTCCCTGTGCCTAGAATACTCCCCCCGTTTCATTGAATAGCTTGTTCTAACTCATCTTTTAGTTCTCACGAGAGACACCTTCCTCAGAAAGATCAAGGGAAGATCTGACCTACCTAAACTAGTTTGTTCAATCCCAACTTATTACTCTCTATCACTCTGTTTACTTTTTAAACACTTATCAAAATCTGTAATTATTTGGTTATTATTTTTTTGTTGTTGTTGTTTATTTTCTATCTCTTGCTAGTAGAATGTGTGTTCTGAGAACTGGGACTGTTTCTGTAGTGGGTAGCATAATGCCTCACATATCACAAAGTAGTTGTTCAGTAAACAGAGATGTGATGAGTGACAGCTGTATGAAGTGCTGAGAATATGTGTTAGAATTACAAGTTATCATTGTTTCTGTCATGGTATTACACCATTTCTGTTGCTTATAACAAAATACCTGGAACTGGGTAATTTATAAGAAAACGAAATTTGTTGATTACAGTTTCAGAGGCTGGGAAGTCCAAAGTCCAGGGAACACATGTGGTGAGGGTCTTCTTTGGTGGTGGTTTCATGTTGCAAGATGATGGAAGCTGAGAGAAAGAGAGAGAAATCCTCACATGCTCTCATATTAAAGCCCTCAGAACAAGGCCCATGACCACCATTATTAATCCATTCATTAGGGCATGGTCCTCAGAATCTAATCACCTCTTCAAGGCCCCACCTTTCAATTATCATAATGGGATTTCCCATCCTCTTAACAGTCACAGTAAGATCAAGCTTCTAATGCATAAAATTTGGGGGACACAATTCAATCCATATCAGTCATCTTTGTTATAGGAGTGGCACTGTGGCAGTTAAAAATAGTAATATGGCAGTAAGAAGGAGTTAGAGTCACAAATAAGTTTGAATCCTACTCTGCCACCTACTAGCTGTGTGGCCTTAGACAAGTTAACTGACTTCTCTGTGACTCAGTTTCCTCATCTTTACAAGAGTGATAATTAAGTTTTTATCGCTTATCCAGATTCTGAAGCTAAATATGTTTTGGAATTCAGAATTTATCCTATCTTAGAAAAGTAGTGTGATACATATCCCATACATCCTATAGCAATCCCAGTAGTGTCAGGGGCAGCTCCTGTAATCAAACACATTAACGTTTTTGCAATGAAACATATAAATACTAACTCTATGTGAAATAATTGAAACATAAATGGGCTTACATCTGTTCAGTTCAGGTTTTACTACGCAGACTTTAAAATTTGGCTTTCAGGTCTAATCCTTGGGAACACAAATGCAAGATTCTTCTCAACCTCTCCAATTTTCATGATAATGCAAACTAAGACCCAGTGATATCAGATAATTTTCCTAAGATCATACAACTAGTTCATAGCAGTGCTGGAGACTGACCTTCAGTTTAGTGTCCTCTTTGCTGCACTATGACTTAAAAATTAGGAGATCATCTTATTTCAGACTTGAAAACTAGAACTAAGTGATCTTTCTTGGGGTTCCCTCCAATCTATAAATTGTTAAATGTGGACTGACTTTCTTACAATAGATGGATAATTTTTTTGATCACCTGAAAGTATGAACTTCTTAGTAGAAGGTGATCATAAGGAGAAGAAATGACTGATATTGCATCAAAGATACTCACAAGATAGTGAAAAAGACATGTACAAAAAAAGATAAGCAAAAATAGGAGTTAGCATGCAAAACTTTCTAATGGATACTAAATCCTACACTATTACCATTATTTTGTATTGTGAAAAAAATACAATAAGCTAATAGGGAAGGGAAGTTAGAGTTGGAAAATAGGAGTATTTGTAGAGTTCTATGGATATTATTCTTTTCAAAATGGGAAAGGAGCTTTCCATTTTATTACTCCTTATCTCATATAACAAATCATATTCTGTAAAATGTGCACAATTGACTGACATATTTAGCTGGTAAGCATTGAGTCATTACTAGTAGTGACATATCGAATACTAACTAGATCATCTTCATTCAGTGAAAATACTAAAACCACCTGCAGGAAAAGGTAGTGCATGTTTTATAGAGAAAAGAGTGCATTTTAATTTACTTATAAAAGTTTCAGAGCCCACCATTCTACAGGGAAAGATTTTAAAGTTAAACCTGAAACAGTATTTAGTGAACATAGGATTGTAACTTCTTAATTAATAGTGGTAGGGTCATGGAGAGATTGAAATACAAATGCCACAAAGATTGCAAAAGTCTTTTCTCTTGGATCCTTTATAGGCAGAAAATTCTCTGAATGCACAGAGCTGGGAAGTGTCTGCAGCAGCTATTCGTGGGAAGATAGGGGCGAAAAGCAGGTATGGAATGACACTGCAATTAAAAAAAAATCTCTGTCCACAGGTACACAATTTACCTCTTAAAATAATCCATGAGACTTGCCAAAGGGCTCTGGGCATAGGTGCTGTGTATACTTGCTGACAGTTAAGGCTAGTTGCTTGGAACATAAAATTTCACATTTTTACAAGGGTAATTGAAGACGTATTTTCAGTCTCCCCGATGAGCTATAGGATTATAAAACTGTAGGAGAAAGGGAGACTCATAATTTACAAGCAATTTGGCTCATGCTGTACACCTAAGTTTAATTTTTTTTTCTTTTCTTGTTAGAAGTATATCTTGTTATTACAGAAAAATCCTTAAAAGCATAAAGTGAAGGTAACCACTGTCACCATTTTGGTAAAATTGCCAGATTTTTCTATGCATACATTTGTGATTTTTTAAATAACAAACATTTAATATACTAAGAGTTTTGAGGCTTCTTTTTCATTCCAAACCATAATGTGAACTCCCTTCCATATTAGTAAATATTTTTCTGCATAATTAAATAGCTGAAAAATGAGTGTTTCCTAGAACCAGCTATGTGCTAAATATTTAACATTCTCTTTTAAAATGTAAGCTTCATAGTAACCTTATAAAGTTGGTATAATTGTTATCCTTATTTTATAGCTGAAGAAATCAAGTAAAATATCCAAGTACAATTAAGTAATATATCCAAGTACACATATCTACAGAATTGAAACCTACGTACTCTAAGATTCAAGAGTTTATGCCCTGAATCACATCACTCAGCTTCTTCCTTTGTATGCACAATCCACAATATATTTAACCCTTCCCTATTGTGAGACCTATAAATTGTTTCTTCTTCCTTCCTTCCTTCCTTCCTTCCTTCCTTCCTTCCTTCCTTCCTTCCTTCCTTCCTGTCTATTATAAACAACCCTTTCGTGAGCATCCTGGAACATGACTTCAAAGATTAAGTGGCTGGATGTAGCAACTGTTCACCAAATATCCAGGATTTGTTGTCCCCCAGATTTGTTGTCTGACCCATTGCAAGTCAGCAGGTTCAAGCACAAGACAAGGAATGGTCAATGGCTAGGAGCAGGCATGATCTATGTCACTTTGTGGTCCAGGCACAGAAGACTGGCTGGGTTCTCCAAGAGCTGTCCTCTTGTGTGGTGAACCTTGAGTGTTGAGATGGTGGCATCACAAATTGTGAAGCCCCCATCAGCCTGGGTCCCTGAGAGACTAACCAGCTCAGCACACCCAACTCCCACTGCTGTGTTTTGAACTTGAAGCTTGAATGATGAAACAAAAACTTCATGTCAAGTCACTGAGCTATTAGGTTTAAACTACTGCCACATGCAATGGTTATTTATGGGAATTAGGCATTACCTAGTAAAAATTATAACCCTTTACCCTTCAAATAAGCATCTCATTTCTAGGAATCTTCCTTAGCCATATTGGGAAAGGAAGGAAGGAAGGAACAACAAAACTATTAATTGCAGAGGAAATGACTTCTGAATATGTTTGAACAAATGTACATGAAGGATATTGCTTCATCTCTCACTACTTAGGGATTGCTCTGTTCTTTACTTGAAAAATGAAAATAATATCTGTTGACTTTGAAGTTAATAATATCTGTTGACTTTGGAGTTAATGATATCTGTTGACTTTTTGCTCATTCTTGCATATATGCACGCTTCTCCCTGATTTGAGAGAGATCAAAGCAGGATCCTATGCACATACATGGATGTGTACACAAAGGTGGAGGTGGCATCTAGGTTAGAGGCACACAAAGTAAATGGTATCCTGAGTTATCTGTGGGAAAATCAGGTTTCATCTTCAGGAACTGAGTTTAAAATCCTGAAAGGGACACAAGAGATTGTGGAGGACTGTGGGTATTGGTCTTTAACACAAAGTAAGATCCTCTTAGTTTTTACATACACAGCACATAGTATTTTAATTTCCTCAAGGGATTTGGCTTCTCTGCATGTGAGAGAGTGCAATTTTGCAAGATCTCTTTTCCTCTTTCCCTTTGGGTAAATAGTGCTAGGGCATTTCTTGCAAAGAGAAAGTGCTTTCTGTGTTTTTTCTCAAGGTCTCACTCAATGCAGCAGTGGAGGAAATGGGAATCTGTAAGGACCCCCACCTCCTGACAGGAGTGTGTCTGTGCACATCTGTCAGTGAACTGCAGCTTTCAGGATGAGCTCCCACCTCAGCGCCCACGCCTCGGCCTTGTACCACATTCAGAAGGGGACCTGTGCCAGCCACACAGAATTGGAAATGTTGTCTATCTGATGAGAATGCCTAATGTACCGAGGGCAGCCGGCTGCGGCAGAAGCCAGCCCTGACAAATCAAAACAGCACTCTGCTGTGCACGGTGACGTGAAACGCCTTTGAAGAGGGAATCTCTGCCCTACGCAGTCAGTGTCTGGGGCGTGACTGCAATGCAGAATGAGTGACATCGCTGAGCCCAGGACGTAATAAATGTGCACTGCACTCACTTTCTAATGCTAGCCAGAGAAATGCTGTTGAAATGCGCATGAATAGAAGAGGGGAAATTGTCACCCTGGGACTGGCTGCAGGAGGGGCCATCTGCACAGCTCCAGGGAGAGATTCCTAAAGAGAAGCTTAACTGGGGGAAGAGCTTTTAGTCATCTGATCACATGGCAGTGGGTACTTCTTTCTAGTGGAGATAGAAAGGGTATTGAAAAAAGCTGTGTCTTCTTGCACCTGCCATTATTTCTGGCCAAGCTAACGATTTGCATATAGAGGAGGAAGCCACGGGGCTGGGGCTGGCTGACCTGTGGGGTTCTGGGCCATTCCAAGGTTTGAAATCCAACAGATGGGAGCATCGTCCACCAAGGTGGGGAAGTTAGGAGGGAGGAATTAGAAATGAGCTCCATTTGGGGGGCCGGCCTGGTGGCGCACTGGATAGTGCGCCGCTTGGGAAGCGCAGCGGCGCTCCCGCCCGAGGGTTCGGATCCCACATACAGACCGGTTCCCGCTCACTGGCTGAGCGAGGCGCATGAGCAACACCGAGGGTTGCGATCCCGTTGCCAGTCCCGGTCCGGTACGGGGGCAACACTGAGGGTTGCGATCCGTTGCCGGACACAGAAAAAGACAAAAGACAAAAAAAAAAAAAAATGAGCACCATTTTGGACATGTCAGCTTTATACTTGTAGTGGGACACTCCAACAGAGAGGTTTGTTAAAGGTATAGGATTAAAGAGCAAGAGGCTGACAGTCCCAACCTTTTCATCACGGCTTGGTCTTTCTGGTGGCCAGCCTCCATCCTGAAGCCACCTGGGGGCCCCTGCCAGGAATCAACTCATTAGCATCTGAAAGACACTCATCACTCAGAACATTTTGTGCCAGGAAGCAGGAACAAAACTATATACATACCCTTCAAAACAATATATGTATTGTTTTGGAAATAGTAAAGGAAATAGACAGTCTTAAACTGCATTTATATATATGTTCTTATATATATATATATATATATATATATATATATAGTTCAGTAGGGCATTTTCTTGTTGGGTTCACCCTAAAAATCTTGTCTCTCAGCCTCGACAGTGTTCTTGACTTGGTCCTAGTCAGGGAGACTTACTTCCGGCTGTGACACTCACAAACACAGAAGGATGCAAACTAGATCAGCTGCGTATTCATTTGCAGAAGAAAGTTTTCTTTTCCTGTCATTGGGATGCTCATGTCTTTTAGTATCAGAATACCCGGAAAGCCAAACTAACAATCAAAAGATGGCTTTGTGAGCATGAATCTGCAGATAAGGAAATAGATAGCCTTAAGGGATATTCTACCCGGCTCCAGTGAGACCCAAAAAATAGCCTCTGCTCCACATCAGTGCATTTTCCCAGTGACTGGAATATGTGTATATCCAGGGCTTATTGTCTCTCTTTCTAGATGGTACTAAGTAAACACGGTCAGAACCAGGCATCGGAACTTTATTCTTCTCTGTTGACCAGCCACACCTTCTGTTCACATACACTTTCTCCCAACAGGGTAATTATAATTGGTGTTTCTGATTAAGAAATGACAATCTTATTTCACTCTACTCTTCTTGGAATTGAGTTTGAGTGCTCCTAACCTCTTAAACTACACATTTAAACACAGTCTTTTAGAATTCCCCTTCAGCTGTCTAACATACCCTATTTCCTCTATTTGTGGGTTTTTTTTTTCCTGGTTTAACTCACAGAAGCTCATGCATTTCCAAGTTAATAATAATAGCAATTGTTTATTGAGAGTCTCCCGTGTGACTATATTTCAGTTAGACTCTTTTGGCTGCAAGAAACAGAGGCTCATACAGATAAACTCAAGAAAGATGGGGAGATGGGGAGGAGAAGGAATATTGTGGATAACAGATGTGAGAAGTGCACGGGAAACCAGAAGAAGACGCCAGAGTTTGACCCAGCCTCATAAAGAGGCTGCCCTAGGAAGGTGTGGCATCGTTTTGTGGACCTTCTGTCAAGTATTCTCCACCATCAAAGGAACTCAAATACTTTCCCATGTTTGCTTTATTCTCTTTTTGTTGGTGTCCTCAGCTTTGATTTCTGTATATCTTTTTTCATGATCATAGCTTTTGCTTACTCATAATCGAAATCTGTCATACACTCTCATGGTCTGAACTGTATTTCCTTATCTTTCTCAGTTTTATTATTCCTCTGCTGACAGTTAATTCTCTGAGTATTTTCCCAGTTTATGTTTCCAAACGCAAGTATTTGGTGTGTTCCGTTTTACAACAAATTGATACGTGGCCACCTTGAATCAGATGTCTGCTCACAATCTAGTGAGCCACAGCTAGTGAGGACATTACTATAAGGGCTTTGTATTAGTCTGTTTCTGTGGTTTATTAACATAAATACCTGAAACTGGGTTATTTATAAAGAAAATGAAATTCATTGCTTACAGGTTCAGAGGTTGGGAAATGCACAGTCCAAAGAACATATTTGGTGAAGTCCTTGTGGTGGCAACAGTGACCCAGCATCTCACGTGGCAAAAAATGGTGGAGCAGAGAGGGACTAACCTTCTTATTCACTTTCCTATTTTTTTTTTTTTTCTTTTTTTTTTTTTTTTCGTGTCCGGCAACGGATCGCAACCCTCAGTGTTGCCCCCGCCCTGGACCAGGGAC
>NW_007737637.1:10873-20032 GCF_000696425.1 Galeopterus variegatus | reverse complement strand
TCTCCACACGGGATCTGAACCCTCGGCGGGAGCGCCGCCGCACTTCCCAAGCGGCGCACTATCCAGTGCGCCACCGGGCCAGCCCTCACTTTCCTTTTAAAGTCCTTCAAACCATGCCATGAGCACCATTTTTTTTTTCCTTTTTTGTCTCTTTTTTTGTGACCGGCAACGGATCACAACCCTCAGTGTCGCGCCCGTACCGGACCGGGACCGGCAACGGGATCGCAACCCTCGGTGTTGCGCCCACACACCGCTCAGCCAGTGAGCGGGAACCGGTCTGTATGTGGGATCCGAACCCTCGGCGGGAGCGCCGCCGCACTTCCCAAGCGGCGCACTATCCAGTGCGCCACCGGGCCAGCCCTCACTTTCCTTTTAAAGTCCTTCAAACCATGCCATGAGCACCATTTTTTTTTCCTTTTTTGTCTCTTTTTTTGTGACCGGCAACGGATCACAACCCTCAGTGTCGCGCCCGTACCGGACCGGGACCGGCAACGGGATCGCAACCCTCGGTGTTGCGCCCACACACCGCTCAGCCAGTGAGCGGGAACCGGTCTGTATGTGGGATCCGAACCCTCGGCAGGAGCGCCGCCACGCTCCCAAGCGGCGCACTGTAGCAGTGCGCCACTGGGCCGGCCCTTAATCCAGTCTATACAGCATGGTCCTACAATCTAATCACTTCTTCAATGCCGCACCTTTCAATTACCATTATAGGATCTCCCACCCTCAGCAGTTACAGTGAGAATTAAGCCTCAGTGAGGTTGGGGAGTGGGGCATACAATCTACAGCAGTATATATAACTTGGCTCCTTAAGAACCATTTATCTACAGGGATGGTGAGAAAAACCATTTTTGTTAGTGAAGCAGGAAGATTTTTGAGGGTAGAGATTATATCCTCTAAAAGATTAGGAACAAGGTGTTCCCACGGCCTTTGAACACACATTAAGAATACATTCTTTCATAGCAGGTAACATTTTCTAAGTTCTTTCCATATATCAGGCACTGTTCCAGGTTGATACAGTTTGGATAAGTTGTCCCCAAAAAGCCCATGTTGAAATTGGATCCCCAGTGTGGTAATGTTGGGAGGTGATTGTGTCATGGGGGCATATCCTTCATGAATAGACTAATGCCTTTCATGAGATGGGGTACTGAGTGAGTTCTTTCTCTATTAGTTCCTGAGACAGCTGGTGGTTAAAAGAATCCCACTTCTTTTTCTTGCTTCCTCTCACCATATGATCTCCTTGCACCCACAAGCTGTCCCGCCATTTTCTGCCATAAGTAAGCAGCCTGAGGCCCATGTCAGATGCAGCTGTTCC
This sequence comes from Galeopterus variegatus, assembly GCF_000696425.1. NCBI lineage: Eukaryota > Metazoa > Chordata > Mammalia > Dermoptera > Cynocephalidae > Galeopterus > Galeopterus variegatus. Next base: position 18,720 of record NW_007737637.1, on the reverse strand, counting down.
AGAATGGTGAGCCACATAAACCTTTTTTCTTTATAAATTATGCAGTCTCAGGTATTCTGTTATAGCCACACAAAAACAAATACACAAGTGTTTTAAATGGATTTTCTCCATGAATCCTCTTAATGACCCTAAGAAATAGGTGCAATTATTATCCCCATTTTAGAGATGAAAACTGAGTTACAAAAGGAGACAGAGGTTCAGACACAGAAAGTGACCTTTCCTACTATTAACGGCAGACCTGTGACTCAAATGCAGGCTCTCTAAGTTCAAACGCTCTATACTTATTAGAAGCAATAATGATTAAGAACAACATCTCAAAGTTTGCCTCCTTTTCCACTGAAGGCAGGACTGTGGCAATGTTTTTTTGATTAAGGAAGGGCAATTTGGATTCCACATTAAAGATGACCTCATGGCTATGAACTTCGGCTAAATAGAATTACCCAAGAACTTTGGAAATCTCCATTTCTATACATTTTCTCCTCTTTACATCCAAAGTCCCTCCTCCCCCTTGAGAAGGGTAGTTAATTATTTTTTCTGAAAGAGTTTTCATGCATTTTTATGTTTCAGGGTGATGGAGTTTGGATGTGTTGTCCCCTCCAAAACTCATGTGGAAATCTGATCCCCAATGTGGCAGTGTTGGAAGGTGATTGAGTCATGGGGGCGGATTCCTCTTTACATCCAAAGTCCCTCCTCCCCCTTGAGAAGGGAAGTTAATTATTTTTTCTGAAAGAGTTTTCATGCATTTTTATGTTTCAGGGTGATGGAGTTTGGATGTGTTGTCCCCTCCAAAACTCATGTGGAAATCTGATCCCCAATGTGGCAGTGTTGGAAGGTGATTGAGTCATGGGGGCGGATCCCTCATGAATGGATTAATGCTCTCTCTGGGGGATGGGAGATTAATGAGTGAGTTCTCTCTCTATTAGTTCCCACGAGAGCTGGTTGTTTAAAGGACCCTGACACCTTCTCTCTCTCTCTTGCTTCCTCTCTCTTGCTTTCTCTCACCATGTGGTCTGCTTGTACACACCTGCTGCCTGCCACTTTCTGCCATGAGTAGAAGCAGCCTGAGGCCCACGCCAGATACAGCTGTCCCAGAATCATAAGTCAAATAAACCTCTTTCCTTTATAAATTACCCAGTCTAAGGTGTTTCTGGTATAGCAACACAAAAAGGACTAAAACACAGGGTCTACTTCTGAGATCATAAGAAAATTCTTCTGCCCAGGGGGGACAGGTATTAACCAGGTTCCAGAAAGAGGATATGACTTGCACAGGAGTGATCATCGCAGCTGGAGAGCAGAATCCATGTGCAACTTTGGTGGAGAGGGATTTTATCCTCTCTCCCAGTCCATCTGTGGTCTCCATGGCTAGTAGTTCTCATCCAATGTCATCTGTAATCACAAATGACAGTCAACTCCATCTTCATCCATCATTGACAGGGTGTTTGGTAATGGCAAAGTATTTTAAAGACAAATACAAATGACCAGAATTCTTGAAAAGAGAAGTCCCATTCCAGAAAATCCAGCAGATAAAGGGGAAAGGCTATCTTGTCTCAGGAGAAAGGGGAAAGGGTGTATTGAGTATCTCTCTGCCCTCTGGCTCCCAGCTCTTGGCTGTATCTCTGGCTGAATCTTTGTCACTGTCTGCCTAAGAGACTACTTGGCCGTGAACATGTCTATCCCCCTAACTCGACTGTGAGCTCATTAAGGCCAATATGCCAAGGATATTCAGTACATGTTTCCTGAATTTTTAGTTTTGTCCCTCAATATGTAGGTGGCAAAACTGAATGGTAAAGAATAGTTCCACATGGCTATTCAGAGAGTCAATGAAGCCCCTGTCTACTGTTTCTAGCAATCCTCAATGTCACATTCCTGCTTCAGAGCCTCTCACAGCTTTGATTTCTCTCCACGGAGCTGAGTCCCAAAGCATCAGAGTTTGCTGAACTCTTCCTGGGCTTCTGACCTCTGACTTCCTTCCTCTCCTGGTCCCTAAAAAGACCCTGACTTCCAGCCTGATCCACGCATAACCACCCTTGAACCAGCAGATGCATGGGGCTAGGTCTTCTCAGCTTCTGCTTCTCCCCTGCCCCTGGTGGGAACCTACCCCACAACGACAAGGAAAAACATTGCTGAGTAACACAGCTGCATGGATCCACATCATTTGGAGCTGCAAAGCCCTGACCCTTTCGCTTCTTTATCCTGAGAATAAGGGGACACTGTGAGACAAGCTAAGGGCTGAAACAAGGACAACTTCCCTGGGTTTCCTTTCTCCACTTCTCATGTTTCATTGAGGAGGATAACCGGTGGGGGGTCATGACATCTTGAGCCCTGCATTTCTTATATCTCTGAATATGAGCCAGGGTAGGCAGGAGAGAGAATGGAGTGAAACCTGCTACTCTTCCAATTTTTGTTGCTGATTTTAGACCTGCCTTGGACTTCTTCATCTTTCATTTGTTTTCTCCAACCCCTTTTCACAATCTTTCCCACCCTTAAAATGCAGCGAGGCCAGTAACAAGGAGAAGGTGGTCGTGGTTGGGCTCAGCCTCAGCAGAGTTCTAGAGAGCACCGTGTTTATAGAGTGTGGAGTGATGAGCGTTTACCCAGCTAATAACCTCACTTTACAAATAAAATGAGCTGAAGCTCAGGAAGTTCAAATGACCTGGCCAAGATCATGGAGAGGACGGGTGGCAGAGGAAGGAGAGATAAACCCAGCGTCTTCTATTCCCAGTTCAGGTCCTCCATGCTATGGTATGCTTTGTGGGTTAGGGAAAATGATCAGTAAATATATCAGCATTATTGCCTTTTCAAGATCTACCGCAGAGAAGCAGGCAAGGAGCTTAGTAATATTTTGCTTGTATAAAGACAATGTCCCTCGTGCATCTGGAGTTTCAGCAAAGTTAAAGGTTTATTTGCCATGACTTTTTGGCATTTCCCTTCTCAGCATCTTAAAGAGTAGACCACGGCAGAATTAGTTTTCTTGCATGTTAAGAAGCTTTCATGCACAGAATAATTGGTCAGCATTTTGTTCTTGAGGTTTCACAGTACAATTGTTTCCACTTTATAGCTTTTGATACCTTGGGTTCAATAATAATGATAATAAATGTTCCCCATGACTTTGCAGAATTATCTACCTACCCCCTCAGCTATACTCTGAGAAAGGAGTTTAGTCACTATAAATTCAAGGAATGAACAGTTGAGTGGTTAAACCAAGTCTCAACCCATGAAAGGTGTCACCTAGTGTCACCTAGCAAGGTTAAGTTAGTAGACCTCTGGGATGAATAAAGCTTTAGTAAGTTGTGTTAACTTTGATAGGTTATGTAGGCATTTTATTCCCAGGTACCTTACCATTCTGTCTACAGAATAGTAAAGATATTTTTCCTTCTATGCTTTCCAAGTTTTTAGATTGAGAAAAATGTGTGCTAAAAACTAAATATTAAAGCAAAATTTACATGGTTGGATCATCATATTCTAAAGTCGGCTCCTAAATTGGGAAAATTGTTCTGAAGCAATAGTTTTCAGACTGTGTGCCACTCAGACTCAGAGGCTGTTCAGATGGGCCTGGGGATGAGAGTTATTAGGAGAAGGCAAGTAATCACGTCCCAAAGGCCAGACCTCCTAATAGCATCACATTGGGGAGCAGGGCTTTAACATATGAACTTTGGGGGGACACAAACATGCAGTTCATAATACTTCCTTCTTTCCTTCTTTCCTTCCTTTCTTTGCTTTATTTTTCTAAATTTCTGACTAAGGTAGCCTTTGAATAAAGGAGCTTCATTTTTAAAAGTAGAGTTTAAATAGAATCCAGAGACATGGGAGATTAGGTAGTATTATAAAATCAGTTCTATTGAAGTATAATTTACAAACAATAAAACACATCATTTCCAGTGTGCAGTCCAATGAATTGTGACAAATGTATTCAATTATGTGACTGCCACCACAATCAAGATACAGAACACTTCCACCTCCCCGCAAAGTTGCTTCATTGCCCTCATGACCAATACTTTCCCCTTGCCCCAGCCCCAGGCAACCACTGTTTTTCTTTCTGTGATGATAATTTGTCCTCTACTAGAATGTCATAGAAATGGAAACGGACAGTGTGTAGACTCTGGGTCTGGTTTCTTTCACTTAGCATTGAATGCTTTGAGATTCATCCATGTAGTTGGGTGTTGCAGTTCACTCTTTTTGATTGCTGAATAGTATTCCAAAGAATGGATATGCCACAGGGTATTCATCATTTTTTCTACTAAAGAGTAGTTAGGTTCTTTCCAGTTTTTATCTATTACAAGCAAAGCTCTTCTGAATATTCTCATGCATACCTTTGTGTGGACATATGTTTTCATTTCTTTTGGGTAAATAGCCAGGAGCAGAATTGCTAGGTCATATGGAAAGTGTATATTTAACATTTTAAGAAATGTCTAACTGCTGTCTGAAGTGTCTGTTTGTATCTCATGGTGGTTTTGATTTGCACTTCCATCTTTCTGTTTGTTTGTTTATTTTGCATTTCCATCTTGATTAACAATGCTGAGCATCTCTTCAGGTGCTTATTTGCTTTGAGAAACTGTCTATTGGTATATTTTTTCCCATTTTAATTGGATTATTAAAATTGTTATCATTGACTTGTAAGAGTTATCAGATATATGCATTGAGATATATGTACTTTCTTGAGTTTGCCTTTTCATTTCCTTAACAGTGACTTTTGAAGAGAAAGAGTTTTAAAATTTATGAAGTTTAATACATAATTTTTTTCTTTTATGGTTCATATTTTTTGTGTCCTCTCTAAGAAAACTTTATGGAACCTTGAGTCACAAGGACTTTATGTTTTCCTTTAGATGCTGTATGGTGGTAATTGATACATACAGGTCTGCAATCTATTTTTAGTTTAATTTTTTTATTTAGTAGGAGATAAGAGTTGAGGTTCACTCTCTTTTTTTCCCATATGTATATCCAATTTTTCCAGCACTATTTTTTTTTTTTTTTGTCTTTTTCCGTGTCCAGCAACGGATCGCAACCCTCAGTGTCACCCCTGCACCGGACCAGGACCGGCAACGGGATCGCAACCCTCGGTGTTGCTCCCGTGCCTCGCTCAGCCAGCGAGCGGGAACCGGTCTGTATGTGGGATCCGAACCCTTGGCGGGAGCGCCGCCACACTTCCCAAGCGGCGCACTATCGCAGTGCGCCACCGGGCTGGCCCCCCAGCACTATTTTTTGAAATCCTTTTCCTATTGAATTACCTAAACATCTTAGTCCAGAATCAATTGACTGTGTACATGAGGGTCTATTGATCTGCTGACCTGTTCCACAGGTCCATGTGTCTATCCCTACAGAAGGGAAGACAATATTGAGTATCACCTGAGCACCACAAAGAGCTAAATCTGGCTGCAGAGAAGTCAAATTGATGCTTGAAGCCCACCATTGCCACTGGATGAGCCTCTTCTATCCACTATCCTTGATGAAGACCTACTTTTCTGTCCCTCCTAGGTAGGCAAGGGTCTTCCATCAATGGCTGTCTGTGCATGGCTAGCAGATGGTCCACATTATGCCCTGAGATACTACTGAGCCTCATGCATGCTTGTAGAGGGTCCTAACATTAATAAAGCACATGGATTTCACAGGGCCTTACCCGTTAGCCTCGTAGGGCCACAGCCCTTAGATTAGAAGGACCACAGTCCTTAGATCAGGCTGTAGCTTAGTAGGATCTTAATCTTAGTAGGACAACAGCCCTTAGCTGTTAGAAGGGCCAAAGCCCTTTAGTTTAGGCTGTAGCATAGTAGGACCACAGTCCTTAGTTTTAGCAAGGCCAAAGCCTTGAGGTTTGAGGAATGACCTAACTTTTTAGTATTGCACATAGAAATGCTAAGTTTAGGAAAAAACAGAAAACTTTAACAGGACTAAAACGTCTCTGGTGTGGATATGAAAATTGTAACACAGCAAAAGTACTTGCTCTAAGGGCAGATGCCCTTGGTGCAGCTAAACCTAATTATAAAAGAGTATGTGAGTTAAAAGCTTCAAGGCTACTCTGCCTATTAGTGGTTGGTTCCACATTTGACCTTCAACTGCTTCTCCAAGTTTCCTAGGGAGCTAAGTGTTGCCATAACAATTATCTCACTGGTTCTTTTGCATGTCACATCGCACAGTTTTATGACTCCTTTGATGGTAAATTGCTTAAACTATTTTTAAGTTGTATCTGCTTTAATGAAAATTGTTATGTAGCCAGTTTGTTTATGTTTTCACCGTGACGGATGAATCACCTATGTTCTTTTCTGTAACTTTTGCCTGGACAATAAAAACCAAGAGAAAACCTATTTTGGGGTGACTTCCCAGGAATTCCTTCCCTCTTGAAGAAGTCATCACCTGGGATTTAACCACTTTGGGCCTCTCGCTGCCCAGGAGAAATGGGCTTTGAGTAATCGTTTGCATCTCCGTCACCGTGGGGGAGAGGTGACACATACTGACTTGAGCTGTTCCCCTTTCAGAGACCTAGGATACTTCTAAATTATCTTCCCAAGTGCGGGTGTCCTGAGGGAGGTGGGATTTGGAAATGAAGCCCTCTATTCACTCTCTTCTCTGGATTAAACTGTTCTGATTCCTTCAATGATGCTTATAGGGGGGTGAAAAAGCATTTATTAGAATACTTTGTGCCAGTCACAAAGTGCTTTAAGTGAATTACTCACTTAATCCTGAGAACAATTCCATGATTTAGGAAATGAAAACACACACACACATATATATCCATACATACACTTATGTATATACGTGTGTATTATTTTTTACATACTCATATATGTGTATATATTTTATACACATGTGTGTGTGTTTTATTTCTTTCTCCATTCTAGCTAAATGCCTCCAAATATGTTTCGATTGGTATATTCCTTTTAAAGTTTCATACCAACACTTTTAATATTTTTTGTGCCCCAGTGACAATTGCAGTTTCCCAAATGTCAAGATAATACGTTGTTGTCAGCGATGGTGATGATGATGATGAAGATCATGAAGACGCCCCAGTAGGACAATCAGAATTCCTATGGCATGTACGTCCTGGTTTTACCGCTATTAACATTGTGCCACTGGTGAACACTGATTGCAGTCAACTCTGCACTCATGTCACAACTCTTTAGAATAAACCTAAATGGTGGCCAGAGCTACTATGAAGAGTTTTTGCCCTCTATTCAAAAGGCAGAAGATTGGGATAGGGATCAAGTGGATTTTTCCACTTGATTCTTCCCAGAGCTATCTGACCATAGCATGCACTGTTTTGTTCAAAGGGGAACATGAAGGATTCTCCTTGCAGAGCAGATCTTAAATGCATGGCTAAATTATGCCTTTACTCAGTGACTATGCTCTCTGTCACCCACAACCCCACCCCCCAGACCCCCACCTTTACACACACAGATATTCATTAAATAGAGACTTCTCCCATGGATGGTGACCTTATCTATTGCCCCACCCATCCCCAGCCACTTACTTTATGATTATGTACAGGTCCTGCAGCAAAGCTCAGCTCCACGTTAATTAGCTAGACAGAGACAGAGAAGCACTTCCCTGCACCCCTGTTTTGCATGCAACTAAATGAGCAAGAGAAAACTAGCATGCATCCCTACAAGCTTATTGCCACTTCAGATTAAAATGTGGAGAACTTGCTCAATATTATTTCCCAGGTTGAAAGACAGTACATCCTGCAATCTACCCAAATATGGGAAGCTATTGCTTTGGTCCAGCTAAGTCTAGAGTAAATAAGTGTATCCACTGCAGATGACATTAAATATTAAATACATGATTCGAGTGGGTTTTTTTCAGGGTGTGTGTGTGTGTGTGTGTGTGTGTGTGTGAGAGAGAGAGAGAGAGAGAGAGAG
>NW_007737637.1:0-10863 GCF_000696425.1 Galeopterus variegatus | reverse complement strand
ATTTTGCTCTGGGGGACCTTCTAAAATTTATCAGACCATGCCTGGTAAATTGTCCTTATGCCAGCCAGGTGAAAGGTGTCTCAGAGTAGGTCAGCACCTACTTGTATTCCAAGGCCACACACCGCAGTCTTAAATTAAGCTATCATTTTGACAAAGGTACATTGTTCATCACCAGAGGGAGGAATGACAGAGGTGGATGAGGAGGCGCCAATCTATCGTCACTGAGAGAACACAAAATTGAAGCTCATCTCTCCTGTAAACAAGTTCGTGGTGTGCTCTTCCTGTACAAACATGACTCTCCACTTAGCAAGGAAAGATGGGGAATGATAAATACGCCAAACATTAGTTCTAGGAAATATGTCAAAATAAGCAATGTTGAAAATAAAAGTATCATTGTTCTTATATTACCAAGCTGCATTTTCTTAGAAGAACAATTTGCACAGGGAACGTGTTATAGCTCGGTACACACAATCTAGCCCTGAGGCCTCCTTTAGGGCACTGGGGAAGGAATCAAAGAGCTGTTTGGAGGGAAGAGAGAACTTCATTGTCAAAAAAGAAAGAGAGAGAGAGACATAATTAAGATTAAAAGGAAGAGAATTAAAAAGTAACATCCCACCCCCACCCCCAACAAATCTAGTTCAAGCCACTTACTGAAAATGTGACTGGGAACGTAAAAATATTTATAGTTCATGTTTTCTCTTACTAGTCTAGAACAACTCATACAATTTTTAGATGTTTTATCTCAGCAATGATCACCCTAACTTGATAAAGAAGCAGGTCAACCTGTATTTATATTCTTACCTTAGTGATGGGGAGACAGGAGTGTTAATTAACTCAGGCATCCCACCTTTGAGGCCTCAAATGTGCAGGATACTGGGCTTCCTCACGGGGCTCGGAGGCAGGAGGTGGATGAAGATAGTTCTTGCTTTTGGGGAGAGATGAACATGAGCATGATACAGACAGGTAGAATATGAATGAGAATATAGGATGGGAACAGGGGGTCTTCAGGATCATGATGTGGGGGCTTCAGTGACCACCAGGCTTGAAGTGCAATCTCACTACACAATGGCACGACCTCATATTATTCAACTTAAATAAATCACATTGGGGAGATTGAGAGAAAGGCCAATGCAAATTGGCAAGACACAACCAGCACTTGTCTATGGGTTAGCTGAAGAAGAGTTAAGTAAATTAATTTATTTTATATATACCAACCATTTTTTATAATAGGATGAAAATAGATAAAAGAAGCAAAGTAATTTCTAATTCTCCTTTTTCAGGACTAGTTTCCCAAATGGGTAACCCCAGAGCTATGCTTTTCTTTAAAGCCTGTTGCTCAAGTAAAATTCTAGTTCGATTCTTCCAGTAGAATCATGACAGCATTAAGTACCAAACTATTCGTCAACTGGGTGCAGTTATCTCTTACTTGTTGAATAAAGCAACTTAATTTTAAAAAAAGAAGTAAACACTAAAACTAATGGGTAGGAGTTACAAAAACAGCAAGTTTTGCCCCAATATTAAAAAGAAAGCCCATAGACTGTGTTCTTTACAATGCAATGGATAGAATCTCGAGGAAATAAGTACCTCTTTATTAGACACGCCCAGGCATGTACAGAAAGTTCCCTCTGGGGGTGTGGGAGTTTGAACATGATGGTCTTTAAAGACCTTTTAAGTTCTATAAATGAGTTTCTCTTCTAAGTTTATGTCTCTGACTTAGCCTGGGTTCCACAGAAAATAAAGCCTGGGGCAAAGCTTATTCATTAAGGCTTTATTGGAAGGAGATGTAATATAAGAAAGCAGGAAAGTGAACTCAAGGTAGTGCCCTACCCAGCTGGCCACATCTTCACAAGAAACACAGCTGGGGCTTGACCAGGTGGAATGTCTTCCAGACAGTCTCATGTCACTCTGATGCAGAGTGGACAGACGAGGAATTTGTCTGCTGCTTCTCCCGTTTCCTGTTGTCTACTGATTAAGAGCCCCATGGGACATGGATCCCCCTGCATTTCTAGGTTGTGTTGCCTGGTCCTTTGGGACATTTGCTTAAAAAGCTAGATCCTACACCATGCAGTGTGGTTCTTTATCTGCATTGAGCAGTTGTTGGGGGAGCCACAATCTGGTTAAGTGAGGTCATGCGAGATGGTGAACTTACCCTCCTGGCCCTCATCCCCAAGGGAAGCCAAAAAAGCCTGAGGAGACTAAACCAGGTGGCAGCAGTCAGGGCTCTCCCCTGGGCAAGTGGGCCAGCCCTGAGGCCACCAGAAGCACAAAAATTTGGGGAGGTGTATCAGCTGGGCCCAATCAATACCTGTTTCTAACAGAGACTCTCTCCTGAGTTTGAGCTTTTTATTCAACATTAAAATTGAGACAGTGTGGAAACTTTTTAGTTAGAGCTCAAACAGCTTGACAGAAAAAAACAAATAATCCAACTAAAAAATGGACAAAGGAGATGAATAGACATTTCTCAAAGGAAGACATACAAATGGCCAACAGGTGTATGAAAAAATGTTCAACATCACTAATCATCAGGGAAATGCAAATCAAAACCACTTTAAGATATCACCTCACCCCAGTCAGACTGGCTATTATAAAAAAAACCCAAAAACAAAAAAACGACAGAATAACAAATGCTGGCTAGGATGTGGAGAAAGGGGAACCCTTCTATACCGTTAGTGGGACTGTAAATTAGGACAGTCATTGTGGAAAACAGTACGGAGGTTTCTCAAACAATACTTATAGATCTTCCATATGATCCAGCAATCCCACTACTGGGGATATATCCGGAGGACTGGAAATCATCATGTCAAAGGGAGATTCCTGCACTTCCATGTTTATTGCAGCTCTATATACGACAGCCAGGTGATGGAGTCAACCTAAATGTCTATTGATGGATGACTGGATAAGGAAACTGGTATATGTATGTGATGGAATACTACTCTGCCATAAAGAAAAGAATGAAATTCTGCCATTTGCAGAAACATGGATGAGCCTAGAGAAAATTATCCTAAGTGAAACAACCCAGGTATAGAAAGAGAAATACCATATGCTCTCACTCATAACCAGGAACTGAATCCATAAATAAATAAACAATAAAGAGAGACAGAGAGAGAGAGAGAGAAAGAAACAACAATCACAGTAATACGTTGAAGTTTTATAAAGACAGAAAAGAACCGTGGTTGCTAGAGGTGGAAAAGGGCAGGAGAAGGGGGCGGGAGGGGTTAATGAGGAATTGGTGAACAGACACAAAGAATGATTGCGTATCGTAACGGTGCATGAGCTAACTATCCTGACCTAACCATCACATATTGTCCACAACTGCTGAAAATCAACATTGTACCCCACATGTATGTCTAATAAATTATCTTTAAAAAATAGAATAAAATTTAGTGTCTTATGGAGGTGGGAGCAGAAATGAGAAAACAAGAGAATTAACCAAACACAAAGAAACAGAAAAAGATTTAAAACAAAAAGCAGTTTGGAAGTCTAGCTTTATTTGAATGCTTTCTCTCCATTCTTACCCATTCTCCCACACATGTCAAGTTGCTGTGATTCCACGATAAATGCATTTACTGAAGGCTGTGACCTTTAGTTCCTGGAATTGAAGGGCATCCCCCACAGGGCCTCCACTAGGGAGCCTGGTGACTCCAGGATCGCAGCACATGATCTGCACACCCACGGTGGGCAGGGACTTCTGAGGGCTTTTGCAGGGACTGTTTGAGTTGCTGTTTGCAGTTATGGGTGGGCAGGAAGGCTGGTTGACTGGTTAAGATCTATCCCATTTTTTTTTAAGTTTCTGGACCTCCCATACCTCACAGTTGAGAGATGCTTCTTCCTGACAGGTGGACAATTCACTTCCACAGCCCAGACAGAAAAATGGCTATGGGGAAGGAATAAAAATACTTCCTAGTGCTGAGTCTGGAGAAAGAATTCTCAGGGTAGAAAGCTTGTGCTACAGACATCTGGCTTCTACCATCTCTGCTCCTGTGCATCCTTGAATCCAACATCATTTAGCTCTATCCTCACCACAAGTTGAAATATTTTGTCAAAACCATCTAGAACCTCCAAAGAATTCCACTGGCTTCTTCCTAGGACTCCATTTCTTCAGCTCCCTGCTGTCTTAATATCTCTGACTATTCTTCCCTCCTTCAAACGTAGTTTCTCTTGTTTGAACATCTCCGCTCCCTTCAGAGTCCCCACTTTTTCCTTGAAGCCCTTCAGCTGTCCCTGCAGCTGGTTTCTCTTCCTCCAACAGCTTCTCAAGGAGTAGTTCTCCAGAGACTGTCCGCGGCCCACGCTTCTCCATCCGTGGTCATGGCCTCAATAGCCAACTACATGTTCATGACTCCCAAGTCTGCAATTCTTTCCCAGCCCTCCCACTTGGGCTCTGGAATTGTATTTCAAACTATTTACCAGATGTTATCTCTTGGATGGAACATTGGGTACCTCAAACCTAATATGTATCAAGCTCAACTCTGTCTGAATCTTGGCTCCCCAATGTGTTTCCTCTCTTTTATTGTTTAGTTCAATAAATGATATCAACACCACCCGACTTTCCTGAAAATTTGAGGTCATCCTAGACTTTTCTCTCTCTTTCACATACCCTCCGACCCGAGAGAGAATGGAATCACCTTTCCCTGTCCTCATAGAGTGGAAGCCTTGATCCAGGCCCTCAACATCTCCCAGATCTATTGTCCCTGCAACTGCCCCTTTGCTAAAATCTGCCCAACTTCCACCACCTGCAGATTTCATTCTGAAACACAAATCTGATCACCTTATTCCCCAGTGTCTTCAGTCAGGTTCTCTAGAACAGAGCCCAAGACAGGAATTGGGGTGCTTGGGAGTTCCTGAGGGGGTCCTCTCAGGAAAAACCTGCAAGGGAGGGAACGAAGAGGATAGGGTGGAGGGGAGGATGTGGCGTCAGGTGAAGTGTAGCCGTGGCCCCATCCAAAGAGGAGGGCTCTCAAGCATAAACCACAGCACAGTTGCTTCCCCTGAAGGTCAAGGGTGTGACCTCAGATGACTTCATCAAGGGCTGGGGATTGCCCCAGATGTTGGTAGAGGAAGAAGGTAACTTCCCAGGCAAAGTGGCTCTTGTCAGCCAAGAACAATTATCCAAAGAATAAAGCACTTGAAAGCCATTAGTAGCCAACACGTATACCTGTTGGAGGAAGTATGCATTGACCCAGTGAAGGAGAGTATAGCTCCAGAGCAGCTACTACACCGTGCTTAAAGGACTCTTTTAGGGCCGGCCCGGTGGCGCACTGGAGAGAGGATTCGGATCCCATGTGGAGACCGGTTCCTGCGCTCACTGGCTGAGCGCGGTGTGGGTGCAACACCGAGGGTTGCGATCCCGTTGCCGGTCAGTAAAAAAGACAAAAAGGAAAAAAAAAGGAATCTTTTAGCTCTCCACTCAAATGAATAAAATAAAAACCAGTCCGCATGGCCCTTCTCTGCTTGACCCTTGTATCTTACCGCTCCTTCCATCCTCGTTCCAATTTTCCCTACAGGCAGCATCTCCCATCTCTTCACACCTGCATTGTTTTGCTCCTGCTGTTACCTCTGCGTGAAACGCCCTTCCTCCTGCTCACCTGAGAAACGCCAGCTCCAATGTCACACTCGTGAGGCCATCATTGAAATTTCCAGGCAGAATTAATTACTCCTGTGCTTCTGTTGAATTTTATATATAGCTCCTTTATGACAGTCTTTGAATTGCAGTTATTTGCCGGGATGTTTGCTCTTCACTAGAACATCCAAAGACAAGCACTGAGTGTCTTCCAATCTTGGACCCCCAAGGACCTAGCAAGAGGTCTATTTTGGAAGACTCCACTTTATTTATTTATTTAAATTTCATATTTGTGCCCTTTATACAAGCAGTAATTGGTACATCTATGTACCAATTATATTATATTAATTATGATATCAATTATGGTATAATAACTCGCAAAGTCTTCAACTATAAAACAGTTGTTGATTTGATTGCACTTTAGCTTATTTTTATGAATTCCTTTAATTTTGCAATGTTTATTGCACTTCCTCCCCCTTTTATTCCATCCCTATTTTGTGTGTGTGTGTGTCGTTTTACTTCATAAATATTGAAAGTAGACAAGACTCAGGTTCTGACTTGAGACTTGAGTGAGCCATAGAATATTAGCTACGTGCATCCAAAGGACAAGTCAAAAGTGGTTGATCAAAGCACAGAAGTGTCTTTTCTGGAAGTAAAATCTATCAGAGGTGACATTGAAAAGGGTGATAAAATCTCCATCTGTTCTGTGACTTTGGCATGGTCAAGGCATCCAAATAATAGCTCTTTTCTTTATGGTAAATTTCATTTAGCTTTTTCTACATTTTCCAGCTTATTCAGGCTTACTTACACAAAATAAAATTCATCCTGTTTAAGTGTACAGTTTGAACACAGTGATGTAACCACCATCCCCTTCTATGACCACAGCCCTGAATCACCACCAACCTGCCTTTCCTAGTATTTCATGTAAATGCAATCATACAATGTAATTATGTGTTTGATCTCTTTCCACAATTTGTTTACCCATTTACCATTTGATAGACATTTGGTTATTTTCACTTTGGGCTATTATGAATAAGGATGAACATTCACATGCAAGTCTTTTTGTGAACATATATTTTCATTTTTCTTACGATGAGACGGCTTAGCTATATTGGTATACATGTAACTTTATAAAATGTTGCCAAATTGTTTTCCAAGTGGTTGTACCATTATACATTCCCTATAACAGTGCGTGAGAGTTTCATACTCTCCAACCCTTGACATATTCAGTCTTTTTGACTTGGGTCATTCTAATAAGCATATAGTGATAACCCTTTGTGGTTTTAATTTTCATTTCTATAATGACTAATGATATTTCATGTGCTTAATGGCAGTATTTTTCAGGGTTCTCCAGAGAAACAGAACCAGTAGGAAATACACACACAAACACACACACACACACACCTTAATGGCAGTATTTTTCAGGGTTCTCCAGAGAAACAGAACCAGTAGGAAATACACACACACACACACACACACACACACACACAAACACACACACACACCCATGGGGGCAGGGGGCAGAGATTTATTGTAAGAAAATGTCTGAGGGATCTCAAGATTTGCAGCTGGCAAGCTGGAGACCCAGGAGAGTCAGTGGCGTAGTTCCAGCCTGAGTTCAAATGCCTGAGAACCAGGAAAGCTGGTGGTGTAAGTTCTAGTACAAGTCTGAAGGCCTGAGAGCCAATTGTGTGAGTTTCCCAAGTACAAGAGAAGACTGGTCTTCCATCTCAGCAGGAAGGCAGGCTAATTTCCCTTTCCTCAGCCTTTTTGTTCTATTTAGATCTCCAAATAATTGTATGAGGCCAATGAGCATTAGGGAGGGCAATCTGCTTTACTTAGTCTATGGATTCAAACGTTAATCTCATCCAAAAACACTCTTGCAGACACACCCAGAAAAATGTGTGACCAAATGTCTGGGCACCCTGTGGCCCAATCAAGTTGACACATAAAATTAACCATCACAATGGCTATTTACATGTCCTCTTTTGTGAATCATCTTTTCAAATATTTTGTCCAGTTTTTGTTATGGTAGGGGATTATTTATATTCTTCTAATTGAGTGGTTTTTTAAATAATATTTTGGACAAAAGTCCTTGGTCGCATATTTATTTTGCAAAAATTCTTAATTTTGGTTTGGTGGATGATTTTTGTGTCCCACTTAAGAAAACTTTGTCTAACCTAATGTTACAAAGATTTTCTCCTGGGTTTTCTTCTAAAATTTTTATAATTTTAGTCAGACAATAGCCCTCCTTTTTATGGTCTTTTTCATTTATCTGTTCCTAGTTTTTAAGTGTAGTGTCTTTCAGAGGTGCCTATTATATGATCAAAAACTATATGTTATAGACATAAAGGAGATGATTTACCATGTGTTTTATGGTTATCACAATTATAATATGATATGTAAATTAAGGTCAGACTTTTGAAAATAGTCCAGAAATATATACACCAAAATGGCACAGTGTTCATTTCTAGTGGTAAAATTATGAGTGATATTTATTTTCTTACTTTTGCTTACCTATATTTTTTTCTGATTATTTTCAAGAGTATATATGTATAATCTGTATATTTAAAAATACTATTACTATGCATCAATACTAATAAATAATAAGTAGTAGTAAATATGGGAAGGCAAGTTTACAAAATTAAACTCTTTTTTTTTAATTTTTAATTTTTTTGGCGCTGTCCAGTACAGGTATTCAAACCCTTGACCTTGGTGTTATAACACTGTGATCTAACAAATAAGCTCATTTCTTGTTATGTCTTGTTTGTCTGGTAAATTCAGGAAAAACAGAAATATTATGTATGAAACGAGCTTTCATCTGAATATACCCATATCTTTTATGTACCCACAGTTAGTATAGGGATTTTTCATTTGTATTTTATTCAAATACCTAAAAAGTCTTTTCACTGACTACCTCAAGCTCTAAATTTTTATTCAAGTCATTATATTACACAGAAGTAGAAGATAAGGAGATTCTCTTACCCTTGACTCCTTTTGCAATCTACCCTCACTCCTTTGCTTGAGTTCCCTCTTCTTGGAAGTAGAAAGGCCAGTGAGAGTAATTAAGAACATAAGCTGCTACAACTGCCTGAACTACAGCCATTTTTCAAAGCGCCACCATACCAGGGGAATGGGCTGTACTATCTTCCATGAGTTTCCTTCTCTGGAGGTGTAGTAGACCTTACCAGGATAGTAAACACTTGGCTTATCTATTCTGCAACCACACCTGCAGGAAGAAAAGCAGAACTATAGGACCAGATCTAGCAGCTCAATACAATTCCTTTTATTGACAATTCAAGACAAATCTTACATGATATCATATCTCTTCTATTGCATACATTCATTCCAAACCTTTTCCCAATGTCCATCTGGGGGGAACATAGCCCCTACATATGATTTTCTCTATTTACGTGTAGCTTTTCTCTCTATAATAGTAACATAAGTAACAAGTCCTAAGCTGGACAACCAGCTGTGCTGCCTGCACGGTGTAATCTCAAATGAGAACTCTGCTCCGTTGTTCAAATGCCAACTCTATTTTGAGCTTACAGGCAGGTGACCATTCTGGAGCATTGTTCTCCTTAATTTACCCATATCTCCCAATGTCTTTAGTGAATTAAAACCTATGAACTAAACCTAGTGCATTCTCCTCTGATTCAATGATTTTTACATTCAGGCCAATGCTAGTCAAGAA
This sequence comes from Galeopterus variegatus, assembly GCF_000696425.1. Classification (NCBI taxonomy): domain Eukaryota; kingdom Metazoa; phylum Chordata; class Mammalia; order Dermoptera; family Cynocephalidae; genus Galeopterus; species Galeopterus variegatus. The sequence continues at coordinate 1,609 of NW_007737637.1, read as the reverse complement.
TTTCCAGAGAGAGGCAGAGAAGGTGTGGCTCAGCACTGGTCCCTGTATCTTGCAGTTGCCCTAACAGCTAGCTACAGGCCTACGAGGCAACCTCCAATTGCTGGCGACCTGAAGGGAGACCCACAGACTCCTCCACGAGTAGGATTTGGCTCATTCTGCCTCTTAGTTTCGGTCCACTGGGGAAGTTCTGTCATAGCCCATCTTTGGCTCTCCCCAAACACATTCTTCTGTTGCTAACAACGGCCCATGATTTCAAATCATTCATATAGTGGCAATGAATAACACTTGTCATGAAGACAACCTCTAATTACCCGAAATGCACATTACAGAATGCACATGAAAGTTTATAGCTAGTATTCATCAAGTCAAACAAATTCCTCTTTCTGTTCTGCTCTACTTCTATAAGTGTTTGTAAGCAAAGCTCATTATGACTTCTCGAAGTTGTTTACAACTTGCCTTTGTCTTTAGGTTGAAACCAAGATTTTGGTTCTGTTGATTCAAGCTACTTTTTAAAAGCACACAGCCTTCCTTGAGCAAATCCAGCTGTTGTCTTCATCCTCATGGACAGAGTCTGTAGTCACCGTCTGGCTGCCCATTGACCACGCCATCTCACCCTGGCACCCCTCACCAGCTCTGCTTCTATTTTCTCCAGAGAACTTAAGCATTTTAACACACTATATCATCTACTTATTTATTACATTCATTGCTATTGTCTCCCCTAAAATGCAGGTTCCAGAAGGGCAAGGATTCATTGACATAGGCAAAGTGCCTAGTGCAGTGCCTGGCACGTACTAGGCCCTCAAGTAAACATTTGTTAAAAAAAGTTACAAATTGGTGATTCAGAGTCCCTCAGAGAGTGTCCTTTGCCCTCCACAAAGTGCTTCATGGAGGCCCACAATGGGTGACAGTGGTTACCTCCATCCCCAGGGGTCTCAGACCTTTGGCAGCCTGGTGCCTCTCTGACCCTGACAGTGTACTTCTAAAAACAGAGAGAATCATAAATGGGCCTTTTATCCACTCATTTATTCACCTCTTCATTAACATAACCCAAGTTTTTTCTCTGTGCCAGAATTTGCTAAGTCCTGGAGACCTTTGGCAGCCTGGTGCCTCTCTGACCCTGACAGTGTACTTCTAAAAACAGAGAGAATGATAAATGGGCCTTTTATCCACTCATTTATTCACCTCTTCATTAACATAAACCAAGTTTCTTCTCTATGCCAGAATTTGCTAAGTCCTGTGCATATGGCAGGTGAACAAGCAAGACATGAGTTTGCCTTCACAGCAGTCACGGTTAGTTGGTTAAGAAGTTGGGTATTAAACAAGAAACTATTTCTTTTAAATTGACAAGGGTTTTCATAGGGGATCTATAGGGAGCTATGGAAGTACATAGAAAGAGCCCCCATTCTGGTCTAACCTGGGGGTAGGAACTGACGGTACCATATGACACCTCCAAGGGAACCCCAGAGAACTGTGCAGGGTTGTATCTGAGCCCCAGACTTTCCTGGAAGAATGCACAGACATGTGAAGATACACATAGCAGGTTTTGTGTTGTTATCTTTGCTAGATGGGTTGGTTTTCATGGTTGTAGTCGTGGTGGCTGTCACTATGT
>NW_007737636.1:50394-51116 GCF_000696425.1 Galeopterus variegatus | reverse complement strand
AGACAACCAACAGAGTGGGAGAAAATATATGCAAAATATACATCTGACAAAGGATTAATACACAGAATATACAAGGAACTGAAACAACTTTACAACAAAAAACAAGTAATACAATTTTAAAATGGGAAAAAGAGCCAAATAGGCATTTCTCAAAGGAAGATATATGAATGGACAACAGACACATGAAAAAATGCACAACATCACTCAGCATTGGGGAAATGCAGATCAAAACCACACTGAGATATCATCTTACCCCAGTTAGGATGGCTAATATCCAAAAGACTGTGAATGATAAATGCTGGCGAGGTTGCAGAGAAAAAGGAACTCTCATACATTATTGGTGGGACTGCAAAATGGTGCAGCCTCTATGGACAATGGTATGGAGGTTCCTCCAACAATTGCAGATAGATCTACCATATGATCCAGCTATCCCACTGCTGGGAATATACCCAGAGGAATGGAAATCATCAAGTCGAAGGTATACCTGTTCTCCAATGTTCATTGCAACACTATTTACAATAGCTAAGAGTTGGAACCAGCCCAAATGTTCATCATCAGATGAGTGGATATGGGAAATGTGGTATATCTACACAATGGAATACTACTCTGCTATAAAAAAGAATGAAATACTGCCATTTGCAACAACATGGATGGACCTAGAGAGAATTATATTAAGTGAAACGAGTCAGGCACAGAAAGAGAAATATTACATGTTCTCACTT
>NW_007737636.1:43635-49834 GCF_000696425.1 Galeopterus variegatus | reverse complement strand
CTGTAAGGAAGATACACGAATGGCCAACAGACATATGAAAAAATGCTCAACATCACTCAGCATTTGTGAAATCCAAATCAAAACCACACTGAGATACCATTGCACCCCAGTTAGGATGGCTAATATCCAAAAGACTGTGAATGATAAATGCTGGCGAGGTTGCAGAGAAAGAAGAACTCTCAGACAGTGTTGGTGGGACTGGAAAATGGTGCAGCCTCTATGGAAAATGGTATGGAGGTTCCTCAAACAATTGCAGATAGATCTACCATATGACCCAGCTATCCCACTGCTGGGAATATACCCAGAGGAATGGAAATCATCAAGTCAAAGGTATACCTGTTCTCCAGTGTTCATTGCAGCACTATTTAAAACAGCTAAGAGTAGGAACCAGCTCAGATGTCCATCATCAGATGAGTGGATATGGAAAATGTGGTATATCTACACAATGGAATACTACTCTGCTATAAAAAAGAATGAAATACTGCCATTTGCAACAACATGGATGGACCTAGAGAGAATTATATTAAGTGAAACGAGTCAGGCACAGAAAGAGAAATATCACATGTTCTCACTTATTGGTGCGAGCTAAAAATAAATAAATAAATACACAAATAAACTGGGGCGGGGGGGAGAAGATACAACAATTACAATTCCTTGAAGTTGATATGACAAGCGAACAGATATGAGGTTGTTGGGAGGGAGGGAGGAGAGGGCGGAGGGAGGAATGTTTCAGTAATGGGCCACAATAATCAACCACATTGTGTATTGACAAAATAAAATTAAATTAAAAAAAAAAAAAAACTGCTGCTTAATAGCTGTGCAATGTTGAGCAAGTTACCTAATTTCTTTGGGTCTCAATTTATCTACCATGACATAGGAAAAATAAAACAGCCCCTATCAGAGTTGTTGTAAAAACTAAATGAGTTAATGTAGGTAAAGCTTTCAAAAAATGTTAGCTCTTATTATCATATCACTTTCATGGTCTTCCATTAGTTACTCAGTTTGTAATAAAACTTCCAGCATTGAAAAAATATAAAATAAAATAAAATATGAAAAACACCTTTATACCAATAAATTTTAAAATTTAGGTAAAAATGAACTTATAAAAACATAACTTATCAATACTGACAGTGGAAAAAATGTAAATATCCATAGAGCTATTTAAAAACTTAGACTTGAAATTAAACCTTCATATAAAGAAAATTCCAGGTCCATGTGTCTACAGCAGCCAAATATCAAAAGAATAAAACATCATAGCCAATTTGGATTTATTCTAAAAATTCAAGGATAGTTTGATATCCAAAAAAATCAGTGTTTATTCACATTATAAGAATAAAAGAGAAATTTTTTTAAATTTTCAACAGATACAGAAAAGGCATTTAATATGACTCAACACCCATCATAATTTTTTTAAAAAACTCAGCAAACAAAAAAGGAAATTTCCCTAGTAAACAGAACCTTCAAAATCTGATTAAAAGGATGTATAAGAACTTAGAATATACATTATTCTTAATTGTGAAATACTGAAGATTTCCCCCAGGATCAAGAATGAGATAAGGATGTCTGCTATTAGTAGTTCTATTGAATTTTGTACTGTAAGTACAAAAATTAAGGAAAATTTTAAGATTAAAAACAAAAAAGTAAAGGTTATTATTTTCAAGTGAAATAATACTGTACTTAGAAAATCCAAAAGAAGCTACAGAAACTATTGCAAGTAATAACTGAGTTTAGTAATATTACTGGAAACAAGGTCAAACACACAATAATCAATTATATTTCAACATATCAGCAACAAATAATTAAAACTTATTTTTAAAATAATACCATTTATAATAGCACCAGTAGACATAAAATATCTATAAATAAATCTAATAAAAGATAAGCAATACAGAATATATATAAAACATAACAGAAAAATTAGAAAATAAATAAATGAGGGACATACCATGCTTACACACTATTTGATGCAGTATTTTAAAAATTGATCTATACATTTAATTAATCTCAAAATCCCAGTGGGTGTTTTTGTGGGGATTGGGAAGTTGGTTCTAAAATGTATATGAAATAAAAAGGATCTAGAATAGAGAAGAGAATCTTAAAGAACTAAATAAGCTAAAGGATTTATACTACCTGTTATCAAGACTTACGGTAAAGCTAAAATAATTAAGGCAGTGTGGCACAAAGATAGACAGTAGACCAGTACAACATAATAGAGACAACAGAAACAGATTCACATATAGATAAACGTCTAATTTAACACAAAGGTGACGCCACAATGCAAAGGGAACAGTGTGAAATCTTCAAGGAATAGTAAAGCATGAAGTAAATATTCACTTGCAGAAAAAATGATCTTGATCATACCATATATAAAAATCAATTCCAGACAGATGTAGCTTTAAAAGTAGAAGGTAAAACAATCAAGGTTCCAGAAGAAAACATTTGTCCTTGGGACAGGCAAAGATTTTTTTAAAAAACAAGACACAGCACTATCCCCACCCCCTCACAGAAAAAAAAAAAAAAAAAGATTAATAGGTTTGACTTTGTTAAGATTAAAAGCTTCTGTTCTACAAAAGAAATTATTAAGAAAGTGATAAGACAAGCTACAGAATGGAAAAAGATATTTTAATGAATGTATTCCAACAAAGGAATCACATATAAAGAACTCCTACAAATCAATATGAAAAAAAGGCAGGCCATACAAGAGAAATATAGACACGAGACAAATAGGATTAAATACCATTTCACAATGGCCAAAAGACATATGAAAAGATACTCAACTTTATTAGTCATCAGAAAAATGCAAATTAAAACCACAATGAGATAACACCTCTCATCTATTAGAATGGTTAAAAAATTTTTAACTGACAATAACACACATCATCAAGGCTGTATAACAACTGGAATTTTCATCCCAGTCCAGTGGGAGTGGGAACTGGTACAACCACTTTGGAACATTGTTTGGCAACATCTGTCAAAGATGAAATATGCATATCATGAGGCCCAGCAGTTCAACAGAAATAACATATGTTCACCAAAGGAAAATAGAAAAATGTTTATAGTAACACTGCTCATTCAAACCCCAAACTGGAAACGACACAAAAGTCCATCAACTGTGCAAGGCATAAACGGGGATATAGTCACACAACAGAACACCATCCCACCATGACAATAACTACTGTTACATGCAACTAAATCTATGAATCTCACCAACAATTCTGAGTGAAATAAGCCAAACATAAAAAGTTACAACATACTGTATGATTTTATTTTTAAGAATTCAAAAACAAGAAAAACTAATCTGTGATGATACAAGTCAGGTAATGGTTTTCTTCCTGGAGTGATGTTTGGAAGAACGGAGGGGGAGGGGCTGCTGAGCTGCCAGATAGGTTCCATTTCTTGATCTGACTGCTGCTTACAGAGGTCTATTCCACTTGTGAAGACTCATTAAGATAACTACTTATGGGCCGGCCCATGGCTTACTTGGGAGAGCATGGTGCTGACACCACCAAGTCAAGGGTTAAGATCCCCTTACCGGTCATCTTTAAAAAACAAAAAAGATAACTACTTAGAAGCTAAGCACTCTTCTGTATGTCTTCTGTATGTACACTATACATAAATTTAAAAAGCTTTTTTTAAAAATGTGCTCGTGGTGTGTGTGTGTGTGTGTGTGTGTGTCTGTGTGTGTGTGTGTGTCTGTGTGTCTGTCTGTGTAGATACCTGGATGTTTGACCTTCTGCCAGATAGTTGGATGCTCAGGAAAAGGAAAGAATCCCCCCAAAATCTGGTTATTTCTGTTAGATGGAGTTGAGAATCAAACACAAGAAGAAAATAAACAGAGGAGAGCGATTGGCCTGTGTCTATGTGTGAACAGGAGAGGGATTTACCAGAAGGCTAACAATTGTGCCTTTATAAAATTTGGGGAGGCTACTATTTAAAGTTATGGCCATCATTTAATATTAGGAATTAGAAAGTAAATAACCTTTAGCCCAAAGTGGCTGTTAAATCCTCTAATAATGGAAAATCCGATATCATGTAGATGGCACTACACAAAGAATAATTTTACATTATAAATTGAGGAAAATTCATCAACTCAATTTAGTTTTAGTAGCCTCCATTTTTTACTGATCTCTTCTAAGGCTGTTATCTCACCAGTACAGTGCACCAATTCAGGGGCCATTCGACCACACTGACATTTTTGTAAAATTAAAACAAGATAAATTTTCCAGTTTTCCCTACACAGAGACATAGATTGCACCTAAACTCTAAGATTGATTTCTTAAGTCAAATATACAGTCTTTTCTCTAACCTATTACTTCTCCTTGAACTTGAATACAATGCCCCTACTTACACATTGATATTTATCTACTTTGCTTCAACACTGTGGCAGAGACCCTGATAATCTCTATGCCACTGGCAGATGTTTTATTAGGAAATCTGATTTAATCAAGCAATTGATTAAGAAATATAAATAACTGCGATAACAAGTAAAAACAGGGCAAAAATTATACAATGTTCAAAAAAAAATCATTCTCTCATCAAACTTTACAGAGAGCTATATGTTTGAAGCTGAGCCAAATGATGGGTTCACTAAGATAAATAAGACACTGATAATGAGGCGACGTGGCTCTCAAGTTCACCACCAGTGGAGAAGAGGGGCGTGACAACAGATGCTTCCATTATAATGTCAGACACACCGATATAAAGCCGTGTCCCACTGCATAGGCAGAGAAGAGGAAAAGCTCAACTCTAGGAGTCTCAGGGCAGGTCTTACAGAAGAGATGATGCCACCATGAGTCTTACAGAGAATAAAGTTACAGGAACTGGGAGGGTGTTCTAGGCACATGCAAAGAGTCCCGGAAAAATCATTCAATCAAGAAACTCTAAAACATTCTGTATGCCTGGTGTGCATGAGGAAGGCCGGTGGAAAACGAGGTTGAAAAGGCCATGAAAGTGAGAAGCTTCTGAAGGAATTTTAGCAGAAGAGTTTGGTGTTTTTAGAGCACCTCTCTGGCAGAGTTGTGAAGGACAGCTAGAGAGGGAGATCAGGAGACCATCTGGAAAGAAGGCTGCAGTGGTCCACATGAAAAAGAAAAAAAGGGGGGGGGGAGCTTAAACAGGGATGGCGAGGAAGAGCCAGGTTCAAGAGACTTTAAGAAAGTAAATCAATGAAATTAGGTCTGACTGGGTGTGGAGGATGCGGGACATGGAAAAGTCTAGGCTGACTCTAGAGGAACGGTGTTAAAGTGGTGGAGGGGGTGACGTGGAGAGGTTAGAAAGCAATTGAGCAAGGACTGCTGAAGTCCTGACTTATCACTGCAAGATGGAAACAATTAACTCCTCTCCTCTGCCCTCTCCCACCCACACGGATAACACTCAGATTTCTAGCTGGTGTATCCTGAGATGGGAGATATCTGAGGAAAGCTGAATATACAGGAGGAATCCAGGGCTTGGAGAATAATTTTTTAACATGTGCATGTAGGGTACACGTGAGAAATCAAGGGAGAAATTTCAAGTAGTCAGAAATATGGGCCTTAATCCAAAAGAGGGGTTGAGCCTGGGAAGAAATTTCCAAGTCAGGTCTATAAAAGGCTGCTGAGAATGTGTCAAGGGCCTTTTAGTGAGGAATACATAATAATGAAAAATGAAAGGCTGTTAGTCACTTTAAGGAAAAGTCACAATTTTTTCTTGTTTTTATGAGTGATGGTCTTTTGAGTAAACAGTGATGTTTACTGTCACTATTATGATTTTTAGAAGAGTGCATGGCAACTTTTGAGCTAATTTGAGAAAGGACATGAAAATAACAGTGTAAGGTTAAACCGTCAAGGAAAAGCCCCACAATAGCAAAACAAAAAAAGATTACAGCAATTCTCCATTGTCCAATAAGAAAATTTCTAAACAATCCCTCCTCTTCCCTGCTCATATTAAATTAAATTACTATTCTAATTTGGGGGGTTAATTAACATTTAACTACTCTTGGTTTAAAATGCATTAGAGATTTAAATGCTGAAATTGGTGCTGGTTTTATTTTATTTATTTATTTCTTTTTTTTTTAATTCTATGCCCAGAACTTTCTCTCTCAAATAAATATTAATTCCCAATCAGCAGTCAGATTTAACTTCTCTCCCCAGTGCCTTTTACAGGTACTCTATTCTACTTGCCATATCCTACCCTGAGTTAGAAGTACTTTTTTTTTTTTTTT